>NC_053408.1:1726712-1868712 GCF_016859285.1 Xiphias gladius | reverse complement strand
GGGAGAAAAATGCCCTCGATCCTGATTTCGTTGGGACAACAGGGAGGAAGTGTTGAGTTTGAAACAAGCAGACCAGGAAACAGGGGGATTTAAGGCCCCCGCCAGTGGGTGAGAATTTGCGTGACGCATGACGCAGGTGTACGAGGGGTTTAAAGTGCAGAATCCCTTCCGATCCGTTCCACCGGCAGAAGGCAGAGGACGTAAGCACAAAGTCAGGATGGTTTTTTTTGGCTCCGGGTCTGGGTCTTCAGAGGTAAACACGGACCTGGGCGGTGCTCAGGCCCTGGTAAGGTTGCGTTGCCGCTCCTCCTCCTCCTCCTGCTGCTCCTGAAGTCCTTCCAGCTCTCGGTATAAATAGCAGCGTTCGAGGCATTTTGAAACGAGTCCAGCTCGGCCTGTTCTGCTCGCTGCAGCGAATTCATCCATTATGTAGAGCCCTGAGACGTGCACGGGCCCTTCCTCGGTGCACACACACAACGGAAACACACACAGACCTGGCGCTTCTAAGCAGGCATGCACGCATGCTAACATAAGCGTAATCAGTGTTGAGTGTCTTGCTTACTTTCCGTTTGCCACACACTTGCACACACACACACACACACACACCCGTGCGCTGACCACACGCCAGGAGCCGCGTTTTAACCAGCCTCGCGTTTGTGTTTTGGTCAGTAACACATGATTTATTTAGTGTTTTCGTGTTCAGAGTGTTGTTGCACCGCCGCTGTTTGAAATGCATGACGCACACAATCGAACACACACACACACACACGCAGCGGCAGACATAGTATGTTAGTATTTTCCTCCAAATAGCTCTCCACCTCATCCCCCCTCTGTGCGGAGCGGCGAGGCCTCCGGGCTGAACCTTTTGTCTGGATACCGTGTCGCACAACAAAACCCCGGCACCGGAATGAATTGTCTGCAGATCAGAGTTCAGAGTTTATTTATCTGCAAATAAAAAAAAAAGATAAACCACATGAAGGGAGGGAGAACGGCAAATACAAAACAGAGCGTGCGAGCTAAAGGACCGATGAGGCTTAACAGAACCACCTGACCTCGGAGGAAACAAAGTCAAGATCAAAAGCCTGCAGGCGACTTACCGAGGCTCCCAAAGCTCCTCCCCTCCCATGACCGGGCAGTGAGAGCCCGTCTCCTGGGGAGGCCAATGCTCAGTCACTGATGGTGCAGACGCTCTGGCTGTAAGAGGCACAAGGAAAAGACACGGGAGAAATGTCATGTTTCTTGACATGATACACTTCCTTCCAACACTTTCCATGATATTTGCCGTGAACATCTCGTGGCGTGTTGATTACTGGGGAGCTTAGGATGCCTGTGAGTAGTGACGAGGTCAGAACCCGTTCCGTTCACACTCATACAACAAATCTACGAGTTTAACGACCGATGACGGGGAACGTTTCGTACTTTTTCTTTAAAAAGACTAAAATGATTAATCAATGATCAAAGTAGTTTCTCATGTTGTAGTAGTGTCTAACTCTGGCGATCGACTACCTGCTTACCTGAATACATTTTGCGGCTCTAATGGAAATACTTTTCCCATTTCTACCATCCATATGATACGATGGGAACTTAACACGGGGACAATACATTGTTAGCTGACTTTCTGGATTTTATCTCCTAGTGGACCACCACTTCCCGATAACTAGCTACTGTATCAACTGTTTACGTTGAGTAGAACGAGCAGCCACGGTGCCCAGTCAAACCGGGTCGGTGCCACCGGAGGCCCCAGCCTGGACATGTCCCTGGTGGTAATAATACCCAGTGAAACCACCTGCAGTACGAACTGAATGACAGATTCCTTTTTTTTTTTCTTCAAGAAAGCTCTTGGCTTCTTTGCGTTGAAGTAGCCTTTTGTCTTCCAGCCGGCGTGGCCGGAGCGCTGGCCTCCCCCTTTGTGTTCAACATTTAAAAACAGTACTGGAGAAGAAAAGAGCCGGCTGCTAGCCATTGAATATCGGTCTTTATTGGCCTCCTTATTGAATTAACATTTAACATTTCCCATTTGCCGGATCATTTTACCCAAGGCATCTCACACTTTAATGAGGGCCGCAATAGTTAGTGTGGGTGTCCTGAGCGCCTCTGTGTCACTGTCTCGTTTTCTCTATTGAACTACATGCATCACATTAAGTTAAAACAAATGCAGATAGAAAGGTTGACAGAATGTCACGGGCCGAATGCCACGATGATCATTATTTAACTTATTTAACATTATTTGAACCTTTGGAAAATTGTCTTCATTCAAAGAACTTTCCAGTTGGTCCAAAGCAAAATGAAAGAACACACGCGGTAGCCCCGCTGGTCTCAGTTGTATATATACTCATATAGACGATACACCGTACAGGAAGTAAGATCCGGTTGATGTTGCTTTGACCCTTGACCAGCTTGACCCCAAGATTTCAAGTAAAAGTCCGACGCATGAAATCCCCTCTAAATAACTGCATTTCACCACAAACCTTTTTCCCGGTTTTGTTTTTCCGTCACTTGCAGCAGCTGTGATGTAAACATCTCAACCCAAATTAGCTCAGGACTGTGAGGTGACATTTACATTGTTGGAGCGCTTCTGCTTCTGCTTTTCTTCCAGTGCATCATGGCTGCTTGTCTCGTCTGGCCTTGTGCAGGCGTCTGTGGCAGTGATGCTGTTTGTGCAGCTGCACATCTGAGATGAAGTTTTTATTTTTATTCTTTTTCACTTTTCCCCTCGTCCCTGGGGAAACTAAATCGTTGCATTTTTGTGTTGGGTGTTTTCATTAGAAGAAGCCATGTTTCTGTGTGGTCATGTTTGCATTTCATGGTTGTGTCCAATCAAAATGTGCTGCCTCTGTATGCAGCCCAACCGTGCTAATGCAGTTTCTCTCTATTTAATTGGAACTGGTGACGGTCTTGCTTCAACAGTTCCTCTTTTGCACCTGGTGTTTCTTTCTCATACACTGTTTCTTTCAGTGGCACGTCCAGTGATTATATGGAGCACTGACACTCTGCAGTGCAGGTGCCACTACCGTACACAACTGTACAGCATGAAAATGGTAAGATTCCAAGGACCATACTGGTAGGTCATAGCCTGTGATGGATACTTCACATTACTTCTGACCATTTTCCAAAGCGAAACAGGATAAAACAGAACAAGAGAGAGAGACGATGGCCACATGTAAACGTAATAATATAAAGTTTACTGAAGGATGAAATGAAAAAAATTGAGGGTCTTTTAAGGTGCCTTTTAAAATGTGGACTGATTTGACTTCTCTGAGACGCCGGGGATCCCAGAGCTGAGTGGCGGCATCACCAGAAGTATCAAGCTTTCAGTACCTTGATATCAGTAGTATTGCTTTCAAAAACCCAAACAGGACAGACCCAAATCCATTTATGTACCGGTCATCGGAAGAAGAATGATTTAAACCTGAAAGTTGCCCTTGATGTTTTAGAACTTCTTCATCTCACTTCCGAACCGTTTCTTTCAGGAGTAGTTGACAGCCCGTGGTGGTCTGAGTCGCAGGAAGTTGTGCTTTACCCTGTTGCTGAGGTATCATGGTCCTGTGTGAGCGTGAAGGATCCCGCGTGCTTTAAGTGCTTGTTGACAGCCATTATTTTAGGCAAAGCAGGGATAATTGGGTTTTTGTTGAAGTGCTTTATCTGTAGCTTTTTACCGTTTGGCACCACAAACAGTCACTCTTCAGTTTTTTCATGACTTTGTGTTTTCCCTTGCGTGCCCCGGGGCGAATATGAGTCATCACCAGACGCTGGAGCTAAACACGGTCTCAGGAACACAGAAAAAAAGTGAGCGAGTTAACCTTTTTTTCCCGCTTCCTTGCCCAATTTGCATTTTGCTGCATTTAAAGGCAAAACAATGTGGACTGAAGCACACTGAGGAGCTCATTTTCTCTTTCCATTTCAATTTCTCTCCCTCTGATTCTCCCTGTTCCGTTCTTTCTCGTTCTGTCTTAGCCTCTGCCTTTTTCCAAATGACTCCCCTGCTGAAAGCTGGGAGACGTTACATCTCGTGTACAGTGAATAGATCCTGTCAGCCATTATCTGCCGCTGCTGTTGGGTTTCCATATAGAGACTGAGTGTGTGCGCCTTTTGTTATAAACCTCCAGCTATCACTTTCAATTTCTTCACACACACCAGACATCCATTTTGAAAACAGCTGTTTTTATCAGACTGTATTATGGTGCTAATTTCCTGTTTTACATATGCCTTAACAAACACAGTGTGGTGTGCAAATACAAAACACCATTAACAAACTAATGCATTTTGAATTGCAAATAAAAAATGTACCTATCAAAGTAATACCCAACATATTTTGAATACATCATGCTTGGGGAACAAATACTGCTTCTCTTACGAGTACAAAAAACTATATCCTACAAAGAGCGGGTGGCGCTATGGGTCAGTTTAAACACGGCGGGAAGCTGGGCAGAGCCGTCGATGGCAAAATCCCTGTCAAGCCAGCCGCCGTTCGGGTTTTGCGTTGTTGTGCGTCTCGGCACAGAACGGGTGCTGGAAGCGGCCGAAATAGGTTGTGTACTAGTCTGATGGGTACATTTTATTTTTATGCAAATCAAAATGCCTTAGTTTGTTAATGGAGTTTTGAATGGTTTCAATCTACGGTTTACCGTAACATATTTTTCCTTCTACTAAAATTCCTTCCCCCTTGACTGTATATTTAGAGTAAATAATGACGTCCACTGACCGCAACACAACAAGGGCCTCGTGGGTTGTGCCCTGTTTACCCCTCAAATCTAGAAAGCCTTTGTTTTGAAGAACAACAGCTACTCTAAATCCCACCTCTCTTCTGACCAAGACACCTTCTCAGTTCCACCACTCAGGGGACCGGAGACAGACGCCCCCCTGATGAGGGAATAAAGTTTATTATATTTGCGACTTGTTTAAACTTGTTGAAACAGTATGCTACTGCGCTGGCCAAAGTTTGTGCCATCAACCTTAATTTTACTTTAATAATTCGGAGTGACAAACGATCAGACATTTGGTTGGGCCTCAGGATGTGTACATATTGTTTTCAGCCTCTCCAGTGGCTTCTGCTCATCATCTACGGTGGCCCAGAAGGGACCGTATCATTTCATGTTTCATCAGGTTTTATTTGTCCCCTCAGCTCTGATTCCTCGGTTGTTTTCTGATCGTCCTGATATCCATGTCTTATCTCGGCTCCGTTCTCTCAGGTTAATACAAGGCCAGTGGCAAGTGGAGTGTTTTCTCACTGACTGTTCGTGTATTTTGGAGGTTTACCTGACTCGTTGTGAGTGGAGGAAGTGAAATATGCGTTTGGGCGGCCGATGTGACGGATGCGACCCGGCCGGCTGCTGACTCAGCTGCATCGCTCCATGTTTTGTTGTAACAGTTTTTCTGCTTTGCCCTCACGCAACCTCACACAATACATGAACCTGTTTCGGATTCAGTGGTGCAGCCGCTTCAGAGTAGGAGCTCTGTTAGGGAAACCAAACACGCCATTTAAATGAAGATATGCTTCATTTGCGTGGGCGAGCCTTGTGGGTGGTGACACCACCCTTCATGTGGAGGAGGCAGGTACAAGCCCCAAAACTAGCAAGGAGTTTTGTCATTTTAAAAACTAATATTTAAAAAACAAACCAAAAAAAAGCTCAATAAAAGGCAAAATAAGTGAAATCAGATTAAAATACAAGTATTCAAAGTAACACAAATGGAATTCGAACAGATAAATGCAGTTGTGTGCATCTGCATGAAGAAAGGAAATGTTCCTGTAGAAAACAATTCTAATGTTATCGAAATATTGTCAGTCATATTATGATATAAGAAACTCGTGTAATGTTCTAAACACTGTTGTTAGATATTAAAAAGGAGAGAAAGAGACAGAGAGGGAGGAAATCGCAGCCTTGTTAGTCTCCTAGTAAACGACCAAAATCCATCAGCACCTGCTTTAAAATCCTCAAGAAGCCGAGGCAGGTGTATTTATATAGCACCATTCTTCACTTCCTCGCTTTGCAGGGGAAACACATAAAATACAGAGACATACATTAAAAATAAGACGTTAAGAAGACATTAAACAACAATATACAGTGCAAGTCAAAAGTATGATCCAGCAGGACGTCAGTTATCTATGTTGACTGTTTTGAAGAAAATTAAAAACATATATAAATAGAAAAATAAAAAAATCTGTCATTAGCTTGCATATTGATGTGCTCCACTCTGCTAACATAAAGTCATGTTTTATGTCTTTATAACTCGCCAGGCCCTGCTCTCTCTCATGTCTGTATCTACACTGTCAAATAAAGGCAACGGTCTAAAAAAAGAGTGATAATTAAACAAATGAAACCCGACACTGACAAACTTACACACTCACAATCTAATTACACTGACTCACTGATTTAAAAGAACAAAGCCTCATTTCAAACGTAAACGTAATGTAAACATGGAGTTTACACCGATGATACAGAGTAAGATTCGTAGCTATCAGGACTCACTCACTGTTCTGAAGCCGGGAAAGAGCTTGATTTGTTTGTGTTCTCACAGTCCGTCCTATCGGGCCAAAGTATCCAAATACTGCAGCGTACAAGACCGTTTTAGACAACGCCGGACTTTCAGCTCGGTGGTTTGGAGGAGAGCCCTGTTTCAGCGCGGCAGTGCCTCCCGTCATCCTGCAGATCCATAAGTAAAGGGTTTTCACAGTTTGGTGTGAAAGAACTTGACTGAGTCCCGACCTCAACCCCATGCAACACCTTCGGGATAAAGTGGAACAGTGACAGGGAGCCGGGCCTCATCCCCCAGCATCGGTGGCTGCTCTTTGTAATGCTCTTTGGATGAGTGGAGGGAAATCTCTGCAGCAGGTTCAACATGTGGCGGATTTTATGTTTATTTATTTATATCTATTCCATCGTTTGACTTTTATCTACACCATTTCTCTATCATCCTCCTTTTCCTCCCTCTCTCTGTGTTCCCTGCCTACTTTACTGCTATTCTCTCTCCATTATTCTCCTTTCTCTTCATCCTCTCTCTCTTTCCTATGTAACAAGCCCAACAATAAAAACAAAAAGAGGGGAAAGAAATCCTCAATAATTCACCAGGCTACATAACGGGGACGGCTTGGGAGACCCCACTTAATGGTCTCTGCACTTTAGCACTTGAACCCTAAGATTTCTGTTCATCTTTCCGTGTAGTAGCTTTAACCAGTCAACACAGCCGAAGAAGTCATATGTGAGTGCTTTCATATCATGTGACTCCGTACCTCTGACTGACGTTGCTCCCCAAAAGTCGAGCCTAGTGTAAAAAGTGTAAATTCCCTCTACACGTTAAAATGCCACAGTGTAAACATCACCTTGAATGCGGTGTGTTCACACCTGCTGGAATATTTTCTATCTGCCACTCCAACAGGAACTAATAAAACTGTCAGGGTGAAAAATGGCACCGGAGATCGTGTCACTCTCCTAAATGTGCTCGGGACGAGAGTGTGTGACCCGCTTTCTCCGCCGAAACCTTTCACCGTGGGAGAGTGTGTGTCATTCTGTTTCACACCGGCTGCTCTAACAGAACATTTCACTTAGCAGACTCTACCACGGGCTTATCTCTGCTGAGCTCTGAGTTCAATCTGTGAAACTGCTTAAGGTCGCATTTGGCTGAACACACCTCATATCATCTGTCCTGATACACTCCTAGAACAATTGTCCCTGTTGAATGTACCCTTAGCTTATCTTTCCTGGATTCATTTACACATGCGGCCCTTCTGAAAACACGTAACCTTCTTAAACATGATCCAAATGGGTTGTACCCCCATTGATGTCATTTGTTTTGAACGCACCTTGTTTGATTCTGCACCGGCGTGGTAGACCATATCTTAGTGCAACATGAGACGCACTACATGAAAAATAAATCTCCTTGTTAGCAAGGTTGAGTGTATGCACTGGAACGAGTTTACTTCACTGCCATTACTCCTGCTGAATGTACCCTCGGTTGATCTCTTGTGATAGAACAAGACATTTCGTATCTTAAATGCACCGTACGTTCACCGGCGCGGATTTTACAACACTTTTAAAGTCTAATCTTAGTCTAGAGTGCGCATTGGCATGAATCTGCTTCGACAACCACTTCTCTTTCTCTCTTTCTCAACCCCCGGGTCGATCTCTGCATAACGTAAACATGCAGCACTCCTGAAAGCATTGAATTTTGTTAGATGTTATTCAAATTAAGTAGTATTCCCTCAATTCATCCTGTAACAGACCACCTCTCGGTTTCTTCAACACGCATTCATCTCATCTACGCAGATTTCTTACAATACCTCTGTCTGTGTTTTAAGTTCAAGTTGTGCGGTGGCGGGAATCCGCAACTCTCGTTGTACCTCAGTGGACCTTTGCCTGCGTAATGTGCACCTGCAGCACAACTGAGCATTGGGCTCATCTGTAGATTCAGCAGAATATTCAGTAAAAATCGTCTTGTTTTTGCTAAAGTTCAGTGTGCGAACTGGCACACTTTAACAACAAGGTCAGTCTCGTGGAATGCACCAATGGTTGATCTTTGCGAGCTTAATTTACACACTCCTGACAACACTAGCCCTCTTCAACGTGCACCATATTCATCCGGCCGGGCCCGCTTTCTATTTGGAGCATTTTTCAGAGCTGCCCTCTTTCCTCATCGAACGTGGCCTGCGTGGAGGTTGCATTTGGAAAGCGGTCCGCCGGTAACATGTCTAAAATGTCCCATCATTGAACGCAGCCTGTGCGGAGGATGCGTGCTGACACGGGGCCCAGGGCGGGGCTCATCACTGAGGATTGGCTCTTATTAGAGCTGAGTGCAGACCATAATGCACCGCAGGTGGCTGGCTGAGACCCACCGGCGTTTGGATCAGGGGCTGAAGTGGATGGAAGGCCAATTATCGCAGCATTCACACCAAAGCCAGCGCTTCGTTGTGGGCGGATGCTGCTTTCTGCTTCACTCCGAGGGTTAAACAAGGACAGAGTGATGCTTGACAGAGCTAAAACTCTGCTCTCAGCTGCTCTGGTTCCTCAAATGGCAACACAAGAGGGTTGGGTCATTGTCAGAACAATGAATTGGATTTGTTGAACTGAACAACTAAGTCACGTAATGGTTTTTTATCACGCCTCCATGCCGGCGTGAGCTGCGGCTGGAGGCGTAATGTTTTCGGGTTGTCTGTCCGTCCGTCCGTCCCATTCTCGTGAACGCGATACCTCAGGAGCGCCGCCAAGGGACCCACGGAACCCTGTTTTTTGTTTTTAGTTTTATTATGTTGTGACCTGGCTCGTTAGGGGGGAAGGGAAGCATGGGGAAGTGGGGATGGGCAACGCCTCGGCAGCTGGAACCAATCTTGACAGGGGACAACAAATCCTACTCGGCATACTACAAGGGGCGTTAAACAAATGGAGCGGCTGTTGGCGGTGGCCCTGACATTTTAATTAATTGATCTTCTCCTATATAGCAGTAATTATGAGGGCTGAAGTGTAGTGTTTGCATGTTTGACATTAGAGAGAAGATCATCTGTGAAGTTTTGTCCTGTGTGATGGAACCCGATTTCAAAATCAGTCAGGATTTTAAAACTCCTGTAGTCTGTGGTCTCACCTGAGTCAGCCCTGAATATAAGCTTTACAAAGAGTAAAGCTTTAAGCCAGCTCTTCAATGTAGAGAGGGCGTCCGCCTCCCTGACCCAAACTGGGAGGTGGTTCCTCCGGAGAGGAGCCTGATAACACACATGCGTACATATATGCGTAAGGAGAAGGATTCGAAGTTCTGTTTTGCATTTCGCAGGGAGCCAATGCAGAGAAGCTATAACGAGAGATAATCTCTACTTCCTGTCAGTACTGGCGCTGCAGCATTCTGGATCAGATGGAGGCCTTCCACAGAGTTATTGGGAAATCCTGGTAATAAGGAATTACAGAAGTCCAGTCTAGAGGTCGTGCTTAAAACAGTGAGCGGGTCCGTTTACACTTTGAGAAAATCCAAGTGATTCTAATAGTGAATTAAAAGCAGAACAAAGGCGGCTGCTGTCAGCACCTTTATGGAAGTTGAAATCACCCACTACAATTACTAGCGGAGCTGGTTTTTGCGTTTTGCAGCTTGGGTGTGAAAGACAGAGCGTAAGGCTTTCAAATGAGTTGTTCCTAGGTTTAGGTCCAGGGATGATTAATAACCTGGAGTGGAAAATGGCCGCGACCCCACCTCCCCGGCCTGTGCTTCGAGGAATGTGGGAATTTATATGATATGGGGTGTTGGTGCATTTACATATTCTTCTCGTTACAACTGGGCTTCAGAAATACAGAATAAATCAATGCGATGATCGGTTATCAAATCACTGACTAATAGGGATTTAGGTGAGAGTGAGCCAATATTTAAGTCCATTTAATCGTCCTGTTTTTTGGTTCCATTATAGTAGCTGTATTCATTTTTATTCGGTCTCTGTGTGCAACTCCTCTTCTGTTTACTTTTGATTTAATTATTTAAGTGGTCGAGCAGCAGACACAGTCTCTGGGGGGGTCTGGGTGGGTGACTGCTGTAATGGAAGCACAGCGGCGGGCGTGAGACTGCTAGTCTGCCTCCTGGTCTCAACTCTGGGTTGTCATGGTTTTGGTCTACTAATAAACTGAGTCAGATTTCTAGATAAGAGAGCCGATCCATCCAATGCGGGCTGTATGCCGTCCGTCCTAATCAGACCAGGTCTTCCCCAGAAAGTCCGCCAGTTCTCTACGAAGCCCACGTCCATTTGCTCAACCGCTGCTTTTGTGCAGGTCTCGTGCTCTGGCAGTTTACTGGACTGTTTACATTGCCTGAAGCTTAAAACTCTCCCTTCATTGCATTTATTTGACATTTGCAGTTTTTATTCATTTCTTTTGCAGAACAGAATCAACGTACCCAGTGTACAAAATGACAGTAGACCGTAAAATCGTGTATTTTGCAGTTTGCATCTAAATACGTCTCATCAGGTTAACGCATCAGTTATTTCAGGTAGAGGAACTAGTTTAACTTTTGATGTGTAGATGCATTTTGCTTTTGAACTTTCTGCACTTAGGCAACCAGAGACAGGACAGGGGGCAGATTTTTGTACCTGTTTGCAGAAAATACATTTTTGTGACTCATTGACTCATAAAATCATCTGCCTTCAGTTCATCTTGTTCTCTGAGGTTTATCTGTTCTTCGTTCATATAAAGGTCAAATTAATAAAAGGTTTACATATGAAGCAGTGCTGTCTGCTGCACGGCATTGTAAGTGAACAGAAAGTAGAGTGATATTCTTGAAGAAGTCAGGTGTGAGAGGTTCACTGAAGTGAACATTTTTAACTCCAGGCATTTACTTTTTTTCTTTTTTTTCTTTTTGAGTGCATCGCTGCTTGTACTGAAATAAAAGGATTTTTGCTCCATCACATCCGATAGGACAGAAGGGAAGAGAAAAAAAGACTCACTTTCACAGTGTGGGACCACTCAACTGCAAGAAAGCCGAGGGGGGAAAAAAAGCTTTATCATACCGTAGTTTGGTGTATTTCACAGTCCAGCAGAGCACTTAGGGGAAGCAGCCTGAGCCCAACTCCTTAAACTCCTCTGACATTCTCCATTTCAGTTGAGCTGAAACCGCTCTGCGCTTGGCGGGGAGGATATCACTGATAAATGAGAGGTCAGCGTTGTCTTGCGGGTCATGTAATGCTGACCAGACTGCAGGGGACAGCGCCGAGGGCTCGCAGCATCCTGTCACGGCGAATTACTGTATCGTCAGGAAAATAACAACTGCTGGGGCTGAGTCCTCGGAAACTTAGACGTAGCAGGAGGGCACCAGGTGTCTCGAAAGGGTCAGACGGGCGGATGCACTGAAGCTTTATCAACTTCATCTGGGGAGCGAGGGAACAGTCTGACGAGTTTCCAGCCTCCAGCAGGACGGATGAAGCTATTCTGAAGGTAACGTCTCCGTTTTAAAAGAAACTTTCAAGGTCCTTACGGGTAAAATTTATCCCACTCCCCCCTCAAAAACAGCACATCACTTTTATGCCTCACTGTTTCTATATTAATGTCTTTTTTTTTTTTTTTTTTTGGTCTGAGCACTTGGAGAGTTTCTGTGATGAGGCAGCTCACACATAAAGATAATTCTCTGTGGGAAGGGGCTCGAGTCTTTGATCGTGAGGAAAGCTTGTAAAGCTGAGGATGTAACATGGAGGACATTGTTATATAGGAGCAGGTGGGGTTTGTTAATGCAACCAGTTAAAGCACTTTTCCTTCAGACTTTTTCTTCATGTTCTCCCTCAGTCAGATCTGTTACCTGAAAAATTGTCCCGAGTGCACAACAAAACCGTTGTTTTCTAGTGGCAGTGACGCAGAAGGTTCGGATTAGATTTGGCATAAAACTTTCAGATCCTCGTAAAAACCTTGACTGACTCACAACAATGAATCATGTTAAGATGGCAATTTGAATCTGGGATTTCTGCCATCAGAAGAGTTTTCTCTTTAGCCGTGAACATCACGCTTCTTTCCAGTGTTGTTGGGAAACTTGGGTAACAGACTGACTGCTAAAATACTTCATTCACTGAGTAGTTAGCGGTAAAATAAGTAAATAAAATAAAGTCACGCCTGGAAGACTATTAACAAGTAAATCAACAGCAGAAATGGTTCCTGGAAATGCCTCAAAGCAGCCTGTGCTTATGAGCCTCAGTCTGTCAAGTCTAAAACGGTTTTTATTGTATCCTGTGTTCACAATTGAAAAGCGACAAAACGAAGTATACTAAGACCAGTATTCATAGTAAATACGGTTGATTTTTGATTGAGCCGTCGATGGATGAAGGAAATGGAGGAGCTTCTCACAGCTGGGAAAAAATAAAATAAACTCTGGGTGGCGGTGAGACAGCTTCAGAAAGATCCTGGAAAATGTAACCGAAATGCGAAGGGAAGACATTTAGCTTTCTTTTTAATGACGTTGCCTGAAGCAAACCTGACCTGTAGCGATGACAGATTAGAAAACGGTCAAATCTGTCAGTTTTATCAAGTGATTTTTTTTTTTTTCTTCGTGCGGGACAATGGAAATGACACTGCCCTCCCAATAGAGGCAGCACATGGAAAAATGCATGCATGGGCTCTTCTGGAGGCAATGTGATTTGTCATTTAGCTCGGGGTACTTGTTTATTCACGGTGCTAACACTAACCACAATGAAAGCCGCAGTTTTGAAAGTGACTCCACTGAGTGATTTCTGTCGTGCGTCTGCAGGGGCAGAGTCCCACCAGCTGTTTGGTCTCTTTGACCCGGCAGCTTGACTTCAACGTTCATATAGTAGGAACAGAATGGTCGGTTAATAGCTTCTAAAGAGGCTACTTGAGTAGACGAGCAGTCTTTGTGAAGTTCAAGCCTCGAGTCCAACCGTTTCTTTCCAGGAGCAGAAGAAAGGCTGCTCTAAGGAGGCTTTTTCAAGGACGAGGCGAGGCTCTTCAGTTTATTAAGCCATCTACTGAAGAAACCGAGACAGAAGATTGGCTGGAGGCTTGAGAGGTTGAATCTGAGAGATTTAGCCAGCGCGTGTTGCCAAACTCAAAGTGGTGGCATCTGAAGAAAAAAATCATAATAAAAAGCCAGAGCTGTGCAGAGGTTGAAGTCCTTTTCATCTTTAAATGTTTGGCTTCTCTCTCTCTCTCTCTTCGATCCTTCCGTCTTTCCTGTCTTGGTCAGCCTTCCTCCTTCCCTCCTTTGGCTCTGTTGGTGGTGGCCGAGGCCGTTGACAGTAAAAGGAATAAATACATGCAGCGCAGTGTACCACGGGGCCCACAAAAGGGACTCCTCAAAGACACTGGCAGCAAATCAACCCGCAGATCAATGGGAGGGAGTGAGAGGGAGGAGGGTGGTGAGAACAGCGGGGTGAGACGTTAGGAAGAGGAGGGATGGTTGATGAAGATGAAGGAGGAGGGAGCATTGCAGGGATAAAGAGGCGGGATTTCCTTCGGGAGAATCATTCACAGTCAGCGCCACTATTTTTTAGAATAACTGTTAATGCTTCAGTTCAGTGCAGCCATGAAAAGGTTGTGAGTAGAGAGTGTTCCTTCTATGAATGAGTCACACTCACACTATGCAGAAATGAGTGGACAAAACATGCACTGCTGCAGAGCTTCACCCAAAACAATTAAGCATAATTAGAGCTGAAATTGTGGTGGAAAAACATGCTGCGCTTCATAGATTTAAGTGGAAAGCAAGAGCTGAAAATGACCCCATAACAATGCCCTGATGGTCCTGTTATCAATGGAAAATTCCTTTAATACAAAGCAAGGACCCCCTGAGAGAGTTCTCCACTGATTTAGAGTTGTACTTCCATAAAAAATGGTGGCTACTTAGGTCGGGTTAGCTCAAACCTGAAGTCTTGTGACAAGCTACAAGATTAGGATCTTTAAAACCAGGCTGTGGACCGTGGACAGTCATAGACTCTAAAGTGACCTCGGAGGAGAATTGTGAGGCCGCGTGTTAAAAGGGGACATCAGCGTCTGTTCTCTCAGAAAACTCCCGCGTTTTCGCGCTGGTAAAACCATGACGACCCTATTTTCTCAGGCCTTAATTGAGTCAATCTTGCCTTTGTCTCTTGTGTCATGGTTTGGTAACCTGTCAAGTGGACTGGTGAGCTTACAGGTGAGTCTCCCCTCAGCCTGTCGGTTCTCCACTCCGAACAGCGGAAGCGTAAGGCGAGCTCTAGCCTTCGGGACCGTTCCCGTCCCTTACATGGCGAATTCCAGCTCCTTCGCTCCGGCCGTCGGTTTTTCGGCCTCTCAGTGGAGAACGAAGCGATATAGAAAAATGCTTTTGTGCCTGCAGCCACTGCGCTACGAAACAAAGCTAGCATGAGATGATGCACTTCACCCATGCATGGCACTTCAAACTTTTGAGTGTGTGTGTTTGTGTGTGTAGAAGCACTTTGTCCTGACCTTCCTGGGATTTTTTAATACTCTTTCTTTTGACAATGACGATACCCGTTTGAATGTATTCTGTTTTGATGTCCTTTAAATCTGTCGCTGCGATGTCTTGTTTCTAACTCTGGGAAGCTGAATCTCCCGTCTGCACAGCAAATTTACCCTTGGGTACTAATAAAGAAACCGTGAGGACCTTGAAGATTTACTTCCTCAGTTGTGAGACTGAAGACTGGTCTTAGATGAACTTAAAACGCAAAGTGAGCAAAAAGTTTTAAGCTTTGGAGCTCCCTAGTCATTGACGTGATGAGACGGAGGAGCGGAAGCAGCATTCACGGCTTCACTTGGATCCGATTCAACTTGACTCTATAGTTGCTTAAAGTTAAGTGGGCTTTCAGAGTGTGAAATGAAGGAATACTGCAACCCTACTGAACGTCGGTATTGAATGAAAAACATTCGATTCTGGGTCAAACCTGCAGGTTTCACTGACTGACACGGAGACAGTTAGAAAAACATCGAGTGGATGATGCCATATTTGTCCAGGGAGGCCGGTATCAGCAAAGCAAAATGTCACCATTGGATTTAACCTTAATTAGAAGGAGGGAGGGGGGAAGGAAGGATGGGGAAGATAGGAAGGAGGGATTGGGGGGGGGGCATCAGGAGCAAAGGTGCTGTCTCCAGACTGCATAATTTCCCATCGATTTGACTGACAGCTGCCGAGCTCCTTCCCGCCCACGGGGACACTTCAGCCTGCCAACAGACACGCCAGTCTGCCAATAGGCATTTGGCTAAAAGGCAAGAGACCTGCCCCCGCTAACCCCCCGTGCTCCGGTAGGGCTGTTAGTGTAATTAAACAAGTGCTGGGACCAACAGCTGCATAGAAAGGTGGACGTGGCGTCTGCGGCGTGTCGCAGAGGTTCCCGCGGGGACGCGTTGAAGCTTGGCCTCCTCCATGGCTGTCATCCGTGTCGCCGGAGCCCGAGAGTCTTCATTTGAATGAGGGGTGTGTAGCTGAGGCGGGGCAACCAAACGACAGCCACCTCAAGGGATTGTGAGTGGCAGGCACACCTGTCAATCTAGGGGAACACCTGAATATACCCTGGAATAAGCTCTTCGGAGTTTAAAGCCTTCAGTTTCTGTTCAGAAACTTGAAACACAAACTAAACGTTATTTTTCCCATTTTACTTCTAGGGAGAAGTTGAGGGGTTTCCCATTGACTTGGGGCAGCATTAAGTGGCCATTTGTCTAAATGGGCCTGGGATGTAGTGAACTGTCTGTTGCTGTATTAGTCGTAGAAATCATGAACCTTTGATATTAAAACATTCTGTCCTTGCGACGTCTTTTTTTATTATTATTAATACAGTTTTCCCCTCGGGCCTAGGAAAATAAACACATTCCTATTCGACAGCAGACAGTGTTTCAACGGGACTGCAGATTTGATATACACGTCCGTTCTTTGCTTCGGCACGTCGGTGACAGTGGGTTCGGTTTCGTGACCGTAAAGTCAAATGTGGAATTTTACAATGAAAGTTGAATTGCTGCCGCTTTAAAGCCGGTCTGAAGAATTGGAGGAGAACAATTTCTCCCAGGCTCAGAGTTGCTCTTTCTGTCCCGACCTCTGTTTTAAGAACAGTCCTCCTGCAACACGTTGAAGCTGATGCTTCAGCGGTGGGAAAATTATCAGAGGCAGAAGCAGAAAAGTATGGAGGAAGACTTTCTGCGAGAATGACTCTTTTTTTTAATCATTTTACTCACCTACGTGGCAGCTTTTACCTCTGATACACGCTGCGCTTGTTTTATTCTTGTTTTCTTTTACGGCACAAACTCAGCAGTATGTTTGGATTTACAATTTCCCTCCACTTCTAATAACAAACTTGTCTGAAAGTTTGGACTTGGAGCAGCTTTTTCTTTTTTTTTGTAATTATACTTACATTGAATAATGCATGCATTTTGCCTAAAATCACTGAAGTAATTTCTGTTTCTGTGACACAAAGATAAACACAACAGTATGTCAGTTAATTACTTTACTTTCTTCGCAGTTTTTCCTGCTTCTCTTTTATGAATTTATTTAGTCATTGAAATACGAGAATCCGATGTTTATCGCCGTCAAAAAACCTCAACGTCCGGGTCCAGTTTTCACCACGTTGTAATTCACTAAACCGCAGTGACTAATTATGAAATTCTGGTAATATATCCAGTGCGAAAGCAGGAGTTTTCAAGACACTAATGAGGGCGAGCATGTGGAGTGTTGTGGGAAAACATGTTAATTTGTGATGAGACACACACTTGTTCCTGGTCGAGGCCTCGTCATGTTTCATTCATGGTCAGATCGTCAGCCCGACTCCCCGGAATAGTCACCAGTGAGAATGTCATCACAGTGTGTGCGCATATCTGTACCCATTAGTGTGTGTGTGTGTGTGTGTGTGTGTGTGTGTGTGTGTGTGTGTGTGTGTGTGTGTGTGTGTGTGTGTGTGTGTGTGTGTGTGTGTGTGTGTGCGCACGTGTGTATTCGTGTATTCTTAGTGTTACTTAATTGAAATCACCATCTCAGTAATAACAGTGGCCTGCAGCTATCTGAGAGTTTTCACACAACCATGTGTAATTATAAATTATGCTGGACAGGCCTGTGGCACTGTGTGTGAGTGTGAGTTAGTGTGTGTGTGTGTGTGTGTGTGTGTGTGTGTGTGTGCGTGCGTGCACACCTGTATAGTTCAGCAGCGACTCTGCTCACATTGCAGCTGTGGTTTTCCGGTTCCCGTTTTTCTTATCCCTTCTTTAAATCCTGCTCTCGACCTCATGGAAACGTGTGTTGCAGCAGGACTCACAGTCTGAAGCTGCCATCACAGTTTTGTAGCTTCCCTTGAAGAATAAAAACTTGTTTTCCTGATTACTATTCTTTTTCGTTTAACGACAGAAGCCAAAGCTCTCGAAGGTTAACGTTGTATAAACTCCAGCAGCTGCACGAGCGCAGAGATTCGGTTCAACCTGGGTTCTGCTAAATCTAAGGATGAGGGAAAAAAGGTTGGAAATCCGACCCCGTATTTGATGGCAGCTTTCAGGACTGGACGGTTTTTGATACTCACTACTACAGAGACAGTTTACCATCAGTATTGAAAGGTAGTTCAGTACCCAGTGGTGTGTGTTCGCACTATACATGTGTGAACAAACGTTCAGAGGAAGTATAATACATTTACAGTCATCATGTATCTAAGACGTGGGACCTTATTTATTGTCTAGCCAGTTGGCTTGTTTGTAGATTCTAGAGGCGCTGACTGGTCACACGCCGGACGTCCTACCGTCCGTCTCTTGCGGCTTCGCTTCTCCTTTAACGACACCCTGTGGACAAAACATCGCCATGCAGTAAACCGTGCGAGCACGACTTTTATTTCGTGGCTCGTGAAATTTAGCTCGAGGGTCATGGATCGGAGCGCAGGAACTCGTGAAGCACAGTTTACAGGCAGAATCCTAAATACTCAAATACTGAATAATAAAAAAAAACCCAACAATTAGCGTAATATACAAAATGTTCAAAACCGAAACTGCTGGAACAATTCAAAGATACAACTCTACAGATCTAGAATTATAATCTTTGATACGAACCTAAATGCTACAGATACAAAACCACTTTCGAGCCCTCCTTTACGAACAAGACAACATTCCATAGTAACAATGTGTAAGCCCTAAAGTTGACACTGTGCTGTTCTGGTTGTTGGTTGTACAAGAAATCAATGCACTGAAATGTGTTGTACTCAAATAAACTGATGCAAAGCAGCAAACAGGCAACTTGGAAACGTTTAGACCTGCTCACAAAAAGTTTATTTCACTAGAGTCAGTCCACCATCAAACAGCTGGGAGTTCTTCCTTCCTGTTGAGTTTTGCGTTGTCAGGCAACGGCGTCACACTTTGGAATCCGAGGGATCTGAATCTCCTTAATTTTGATATTCTCGCTTTGTGAACGGGCAGGTGAACGGTTGAAGGTGTGTGTTTGATTCAGCGGACATTTAGTATCTCAAGACGGCTACAAATCATTTTCCACGTGTCCAACAGTCTCAGCAGGTAATGGACAACGCCTGCTTCGGTTTAAGTTTGTTGTGCAGGCACGTGGGTCCCAATCAGCTGGGATTTTACTGAAATCGACCGGTAAGACTTTCACCAAGCTTTGTTCAAAAAAACCAGAGTGAAACGGAAATGATTCTTCCATGTTCACTTACTTGATTTGACCAGAAGCAGATCACATTAAGGTTCTGATGAACCAGTTCGATCAGGACTGGACGCGTCCATAAACCTCCTCCTTCATCTGAAGAGTGCTGATGCTGGAGCCCGGCTGTCCACCACTGAGCCCTGCTGTCACTCTGACCGGCTGCTAACTCAAGGGGAAATTTATTGGCTTGATCCGTTTTTCAAGAGCTAATTCTGGTAATGTATAGACCACAGTGTGTGTGTGTGTGTGTGTGTGTGTGTGGGTAGAGCGTCCTGACATTATGAAGGTTTATTAACGACAGACCTATTGACTGAGGCCAAAACAAAAAGCGTGAGCAGTTCCCGAGAGCTGGGGAGAGCAGGTGTGAGCGTTAGCGATGCCTTTTTCGCCAGAGGACGCTGTGTCTCTCTGGTTCTTGTGTCTTCATGCTCTCGTTATCTTGACTTCATGATTGATTAAACCCGAAACCAGTGATTCTTGTTGTTAAGAAAACCGGAACGAATGACTAGGACTGGGACACAGTAGTAGACTCCTCTTGCAGCCAGTGCAGTTTTTGTATTGATAGGTCAGGCAGGACAGAATGTACAACATCATGAAGGAGTCAGCCTACGTCAGCCAGTGGTTCCCAACATCTGTAAGCTTCGCTTTTTTCCGGTGAAATACATGTCAGTTTTACCTCCTCGCGTCTCCAACAGTTTCTTAGCTCAGACGCGTCTTGGAGGTTTACAGGAGGAAACCAGGCTCTGGTGGGAGCGTCATAGACGTGTTCACCCCGGACGGACGCATGCCGGTGCTGTAAAAACACAGGAAGTTGGTGCGTTTGGTCCTGCGATTAGTCTCGCTTGCCCACAGCAGTGGCTGTGACACGCGGCTCACGGAGAAGACACACTCAGAGTCAGAACTCAGTTAGATCCGACCACACCGACACGACACACACGTTTTTCTAAGATTCTGTGTGACTTCTGCTCTCTGAGGATGTCGCTGTTTCGGTCCAGAACTCGCCTGAGAATCATGAGATTTTCAAGCTGTCTTCAGCCCCAGAGCAATCCAGTGATGTTTGTCTCTGCATCCATGGGTACACTGCAAGCAGGAACTGCTAACAGCTAATTCAGCGTACGTCGAAATACTGCCACATTTTGAAAACCCTCATCTAAGCTGCCTCGGTGTTCAAGCGTTGTTCCTGAACCTGACAAAGATGACGGCCGATGGGTCAGGTGATTTTCAGGATCAGAAAAACTCTCCGGTGATTTCGTTCTTTCTTACATTAACCCCGTGTTTTTCCCTTCTCCTTCTCCTTTTTCTTTATTCCTTTATTTCCTTTCCTTTTCTAACTGCCATGTATGATTTCATATCCCTAACGTTTTATATACATGCATAGTACTTTATAATGTGTATAGGTAGGTGTAAGTAAGAGTAGAAGTTCTATAGAACAGGTTCTCTCCCTCTCGTCGACTTACAAAGGGCCCTGGTGTCTAGTGCAGATAAAATTAGTCTGAATATCTCCAGGGTAACGATGCTGTGCCCTGACCAATTTCCCATCCTGCCCTTCTCTCCTCTGATTCATCTGCATTAATAGATGCGCGCACAGACACACACACACACACACACACACACACACACACACAAAGAAACACACAAAGTCCAGCACTGTCCATTTTCAGTCTGGTGAAAATGATCACTCTGCCATCTGGGCTTTAGTTTGTGTTTTTGCCTGGATGACTCTGTGTGTGTGTGTGTGTGTGTGTGTGTGTGTTTGACTGTACGGTTTGACCACCTAATGCTGCAGGCACAGGCAGACAATCATTCTGCCCTTGACATTATCAACACCAGAGCTCTTTTTCCTAAATTACACCAAGTTCTGTTCTGACAAATAGGACAGGGCTCGCAGCTCGTCGGTATTTTTGCCTCTGCTGTGGTGTGAATTCACCTTTTTTTGTTGTTTCACTGAACCCTGAAAAACAAGGACGTCTACAGCTTTGCTCCTTGAAATGGGAACAAATTGACAGAGATGGGGAACTGAAGCGCCAGGCGGGTCTTGTGATGTTTTGTTTTTTTAGCCGACTATGATGTCATGAGAGAAATGTTTCTGAGCAGGAAAAGGATTCGGAGGAGCCACGACTAATATCAGGGAGTGGTTTTGTGGTGGAGTGTGAAGGTGCGGAGGTTGAGTGAGGGTGACACGTGGAAAAATGACAATCAGAGATCAATTCATAGGTGATTACAAAAAAAGTGTCGTACCAGGAAGGCTCTGTCAATACAAGCTCCCGCTACGCAGCCAAGCATCGTTCAAACCTACACAACTTCAATTTAAATTCTTGTTGGGATGTCAGAGTTTCCGAAGACGCCAAATGTGTCAGACCGAGGTCTGGGGAAATGTGTATAAAATGATATAAAAGGCATCCAGGGTATTTATTCCAGAGGACAAGCTGAGACAGAATGTAAATCCTACTGTCAGTGTGGACATTTTGAAAGAAGAATGCTGGAAAAAGGCGAAAAGTTCTCCAAACTAAATGAGAAAACGTCGGGATTGAAAGGTCATTCCTGACCTGAGAAGCAGAGGTTGACATAATGTCTGTACCGGATCCATTCAGTAGCCGCTTGAAGCTTCCAGTCGTATCACGCCATCTTCAGTAGCAGATGGTGAAAACAGAAACAAAGGCAATAGAGAGAGACGTCCAAGAGCCTTCGGTAGATGGCGTGTTTGTATTGTTTGTAAAAAAGTCCCCCAAAAAATACCAAACTATGTTTAAATTGGTAGGAATGGTACCTGGTGCGGGGTTTACGCCATACGATTGTTTTTAATTCTCTTTACTTTCGTAACCTGCTTCATGATGAATCTTCGCCAGATGCCTTTAGATCGTATTCCTTTGAGAAAAACGTGAGCAGCCGTTTAATCCCCCTTTGAATAATTAGTGTCATCCAACTTTTGTTTCACGCCAGTTTCTGCACCAGATCAAAGTTAGATGCCGTATAATACGCTAACCGCTGCAGCTCAGCGTCACGGGGCGCTCAGTGTTGGCAGATAATGAAATCCTATTCATGTTAGACCAACTTCCTTTTGCTCTGTTTTTCTAACCAGGACAGATATGTTCTTCTCATGAATTAATAATCCCCGTATAATTTTTTTGTACATACTGTCGTTTCATTATGAATTCATGTGTTTTACTTTCTCAAGAATCTCATGAAAGAATCCTTAGATGACCTCCCATTTAGCGATATGCCGCCAATAACTTGAAAGTGATGCTCCTTATCTTCATATCTGCTCCCGACAACACGGCACTAAGTCAAGTTGTTTTCTTGTTTTTTGTTTGGTCACAAAGTGTCTCACACACCGGTCGGCCACAACACGAAGATCAGTTTCTGGTTTAAATGTTGTGGCTGATCGTTGTCAGTGCTCTGGAGTTTTCCGTCCTCTTCTTCACCTTTTGTACGCGTCCTTTGCATCCATTTATTACATCTGTTTAAACATCCATACAGAGATCCACACATGCGTCTGCGTCGTACTGTCCTTGTGTATGAAAAAATGTGTGTGAAAGTGTCTTTCTGCGCTCCCTTCAAATTGGCGAGGAGCGGTAGGTAAATGTTTTAAGTTGCAGGTCTGGTGATTCTTTAAGTTTCAAGTGCACCGCTCTGACACCACGCAGTGCGGTGCCTTTCATCATTTTCTGTATGGGACCCCTTTGCGCCCTCGCAAATTCTCAGCCTTCCCATTATCTCTGCTGCTAATCATTCTGGGAGCCTCCCTGTCGCTGGGAGAATCATCAGAAAGAGCCGTGATATTATGCTAAACACATGGAGACAGCCTGGTCCATTCATATCTGTCAGCAGCAGCACTGCCCTTAGTAGACTGAAATATGTAGGCACTAATACGATATCCATATTCCATTATGTAGATGAGGTGAGAAGTTCAAAAAGCCATCTTGAGTCACCAATTAATGTGATGGCTACATCTTGTTAATTGGACGTTGTTGGCTGTTAGAGAAGAGCAGAGATGAATCTTACTCCGGAGCCGCAGTTAGTCACCGAGCAGAAGCCGCCACAGCTCTTTATTAAAGCAATGACATTAGTTGCTTTCCTCAAGAGCCGGATGATAAGACGGGCATCAGTTTCCTATCTGAGCTTCCAGCGCGGAGCGTGGTCCAGCACATTTTTAGCCCGGCGAGGGTTTGGGTTTTCCCCCAGAAGAGCCAGTAAACTATTAATGATAGCTGGTATTTTCTTAGAGTTAAGTCACTTTTAATAGTAACGCATCAAAGCTTGAATAAGGTCAAAAAAATGTGTAGTCAGTCTGCAGGACGACAGTAAACTGCACTAAAAGAAGCCATCGACGGCATTTCTGTTTCTGTTGGGTCTGGAAGTGATGTCACATCCTCTGAAACTGTTTGAAACTTTTTTATTTAATGGACGTCCATGCACACATGTAGTACACACACACACACACACAAAGCACGTAGGAAGTGCTTCGCAAGCACACACATACTCACGACAGCTCATGCGTGCACTCACACACCGCTAGCTAGTTCATTAAGGCTAATCAATTTTCCAAGATGTACGACAGAGAGCGAGACAGAGAAAGAGAGAGAGATGGGAGCAAAGCGATCTGAATAATCTATAACACATCGGCCGTAAGTAATTCACGATGGTAGAGAGACTCGTGAGCGGGGGAGTCGGACACGGAAACACGAAAGAGCCGAATAGCCGGATGAGAAGAGGAGAGGAGACAACGGGAGGGCCAAGGGAGCGAGGGAGGAAGGAGAGATGATTGACGAGCTTTTAGATAGAGAGGCGGAAAGGAGCGATTCAAAGCGAAGAAGAAGGGAGAAGTTTGAGTGGAGGAAAGGAAGCGGATCAAGTTGTGTGAGAGAAGAGGAGGAAGGGTTGAAAGAAGAGATGGGCGGATGACAGGTCAAAAATGCCGGAGGAGGGAAAGACAAGGGAAGAGAAGAGAGAAGGACAAGAAGTGATTGGAGGAAAGATGGAGAGAGGGTGACAGAATGTGAGGAGAGAAACGGGAGAAGCGTTGAATGAAGGAGCAAAGTTTCTTCTAGTAGCGAGATGACGACAAAGTAATAGAAAGGTGGAGGTGAGGGTCCATCTACCCTCTGCCCAATTATAACAGCTGACCTTTCTCACACACACACACACACACACTCACATTTGTTGGGCTCCTGGCGTAATTAACCCAAACTAAATCTCCACTTCTGCTGACCTTGTGGCTCCTGTGAAGCATCTGTGTGGCTCTGGAAAGAGTTGGTCTGTGGCGATCCGCGTCCTCAGGATCAAGCCGCAGAGCTGGGCTCAGATCGACTCGCTGCGCTCTACAGGGAGCCCTCAACATCACGGCTCATTAATACGTCACAAGTCAAACTGAGGGTTAATATGGCCACAGCGACTCTGAAGGGCTCCCACCCAGTTCACGCTGATTCTAACCTGAGTGATCAAAGACTCGGACTAATTTATTTCAAGTCTCCGCACACGCACGCACAAATAAAGCAACAACAACTGCCCTCCACAATCCACATGGTGCAGCAGTGTCTGGTGCAGTATATTCTGTCTGTGCTTCCAATGCACTAAAGCTTTTTCATGGATGTACGGGCTGAAGTACGATATCCAGGCTCAAGGAACAATGTACTTTTCTTTGGCTTTAGCATTTACTCATACGACGTCTGAGAATTCTTGTGCGTCCCTGCGTCGTTGCAGTACAGAACAATGTTGGGAAAAAAACACGCTTATATCGAGCTGAAGCACAACTTTTTCCAGCATAGACGCTGCCTGAAGATGAGCTTAAAGCTGCCCCTGGGAAACTGCCCCGTCCTGCTCTTATAATCCAGCTGATGTGTCACGAATGTTCTGTCCTTTGCAAAGAAGATCTGAAATCTGTCCGATCAGATCATTAAGTTGCATTTCCAAAGAAATGTCTTCCCCGTAGAGCTGGTATGTGTAGCATTGCAACACCACTACACATGTACTGTTGGATAGTTTTCCCAGTATGAGTCTATGTCAGTGATAAGTAATAAGTTAGGAAGTTGCTAGCCAGTACAGATTATTTAAAAAAAAACATAACACTTTTCCTCAGTGATCAGCTAATGATCAATAATCATTTTTTATTGGCCAAAACACATAATTTTCTTTTGTCATGGAAAACATGTCAGAGTTTGTGTAAAGTAGTTTAAAGCAGCCCATCAGGAGCCTGACTGCTACCGAGCAATTGTTTTAATTTCATGTGGTAATGGTTATTGGGGTGTCTGGCCTGTGCAGGGACATTTGGCAACAATTAAAGACGGTTAGATGTTACGGTTTTACAGGGTTGACGACCCTTATTGATTTAACCGCCAGGGACAAATTCCCCTGTCTCTATGTGCGTGGTGGGTTGTACGTCCAGATGATAGAAGACACATCAGAAGCTGCAGGACACCTATTACACCTGCGACCTACAGGTGCACAATTAGAATAACAAATGTCCGCATTGGCTGCTGTGCAGAGGTATGTAACGAGAGATTCATAAAACAGCAGGAGCGACAGAGACGAGGACGCTCTCCGGTTAAATCCAGAATCCAGCAGCCCCGGGCCCCCCGAGCGTCGCCTGAAAACACCCTGACCTCGGCCCCTCAAGCTGCCCGCGATCCGCATCGCTGCGCACGCACAAATAAAGCAACAACAACTGCCCTCCACAATCCACATGGTGCAGCAGTGTCTGGTGCAATATATTCTGTCTGTGCTTTCAATGCACTAAAGCTTTTTCATGGATGTACGGGCTGAAGTACGATATCCAGGCTCAAGGAACAATGTACTTTCGTGGCTTTAGCATTTACTCATACGACGTCTGAGAATTCTTGTGCGTCCCTGCGTTGTTGCAGTACAGAACAATGTTGGGAAAAAAACACGCTTATATCGAGCTGAAGCACAACTTTTTCCAGCATAGACGCTGCCTGAAGATGAGCTTAAAGCTGCCCCTGGGAAACTGCCCCGTCCTGCTCTTATAATCCAGCTGATGTGTCACGAATGTTCTGTCCTTTGCAAAGAAGATCTGAAATCTGTCCGATCAGATCATTAAGTTGCATTTCCAAAGAAATGTCTTCCCCGTAGAGCTGGTATGTGTAGCATTGCAACACCACTACACATGTACTGTTGGATAGTTTTCCCAGTATGAGTCTATGTCCGTGATAAGTAATAAGTTAGGAAGTTGCTAGTCAGTACAGATTATTTAAAAAAACAAAACACTTTTCCTCAGTGATCAGCTAATGATCAATAATCATTTCTTATTGGCCAAAACACATAATATTCTTTTGTCATGGAAAACATGTCAGAGTTTGTGTAAAGTAGTTTAAGCAGCCAATCAGGAGCCTGACTGCTACCGAGCAATTGTTTTAATTTCATGTGGTAATGGTTATTGGGGGTGTACGGTGGCCTGCAGGGACATTTGGCAACAATTAAAGACGGTTAGATGTTACGGTTTTACAGGGTTGACGACCCTTATTGATTTAACCGCCAGGGACAAATTCTCCTGTCTCTATGTGCGTGGTGGGTTGTACGTCCAGATGACAGAAGACACATCAGAAGCTGCAGGACACCTATTACACCTGCGACCTACAGGTGCACAATTAGAATAACAAATGTCCGCATTGGCTGCTGTGCAGAGGTATGTAACGAGAGATTCATAAAACAGCAGGAGCGACAGAGACGAGGACGCTCTCCGGTTAAATCCAGAATCCAGCAGCCCCGGGCCCCCCGAGCGTCGCCTGAAAACGCCCTGACCTCGGCCCCTCGAGCTGCCCGCGATCCGGCATCGCCGCGTGCACGCACACGGCCGTGCGTGTGTCCTGCGCTGTGTGTTCAGTACAGCATGTCGGAGTGAGCACACATACACGCAGATGGAGGATAACAGATGACCTTGGTTAGCACTGGACATTGTTCTCACCGTCCGCCTGTGATCTAAGTGTCTCTCCTGTGTGGGTGGACGACGGGCTTCAGGGCAAACCGTCCCCATCGGTTGTATAATTCATTACCACAGCGCAACTTGTCCACAGGCTTCCACAACATGCACGAAATCCTACTGGAATCTGCTGCAGACCTTTAGCTCTGCACTGTGTATTTGATTTTTCTACATTGCTGAAATTAGCTCCGTGAGAGCCAAAGTTCACAGCCAAGCAGGGGATCAATGAGTGATTCATCTTAACTTTTGGACGGGTTCATCCGTCATTTCCATAAACAAACACATGAAATTCACCGGTGCGTGGAATAAGTCCCTTTTCGCCGCAGGAGGGCTGCCGTGGTCATGGTTTCCTGGAATAGTTTTTTCTTGTCTCTGAAACTGATTCCTCATCCTGAGAAGCAATGCGTAGTCCAAGCGGTCGGTCAGTTTCACATGAGGGGACGTTCAGGTGCTGCTCAAAACATATATGTATTAAAAGCCCCTATTTAGTCAGGAATTATCAGCTGATAAAAGAATAATGGTTAAAAACACTCTACATTAATAAAATGACCACAGATACACACCCTATCCCAATAACATCCAACCATTAAAAATGAAACCAGTCGTACGACACAGTATATTTGAGCCTTATACTTAGATACAGTTATGAACAGCAAATGTAAGCAGAGTCTGTGAGGCTCTTTTTAGGCTAACGCGCTCACAGTGACGATGCTAACATGCTGATGGTTAGCAGGTGAAATATTTACCGTGTTCACCATCTTAGTTTAGCGTGCTAGCAGGCTAAAATTTGGGAATTAGCGCTAAACACTAAGTAAATGTTCCAAGGCTGAAGTTTCGGACAAATGAAAATGTTGACCTGGTGATGGTGCGATATGGAAAGTCGGGGGATCGTTAGAGTTTTTATAGTTCATCCTGTGGGGAAGGTGAATGTCTGAACCACATTTCTTGTCCATCATGTGCATCCTGTTTTGGAGAAATGACCGAATTTCCATGCTCTTAGCTTTTCTAAAAAAGGGTTTATAATCACTAAAGTGGCTTCTCATGAGACTAACACGACACATTATTGAAATAACTGGTAGCATTATGCCACGGTGTGAACTGCCGTTCTGTTCCCTTGTACCGAAGATTGTTACTCGAAGGAATCTGACCTGTCTCAACCGCCTCACATCTCGTAGGTTTTGGATTTCAGCTTCAAAACAAAGGCCGTTTGCATGTAGATAATCATAAGGATGAACGATAGGATGCTGGAGGTGAGCTAAACGGGTTCTTTTCTGTAGCCTATTGACAGGGACATGTGTAGAAGAGCGCCACAAACAACCCATGAAATAGTGTCTCATTTAGAGGAGGGTTGTGCAGCCAACATGATCCTTGTCAGTATCAGCTGAGTTGCTTTCCTGCCTCAGTGTTCCAGTTTAAATATTATTCCTCCGTTGTAAGCTAATGTTTGAATCGACATGTCAGCCTCTCAGAACTCTTTGTAGACACTGGTCTGGACTGCAGCCTCTTTCCTTTTCCGTCTGTCTCCTGCTTGGTTAACTAAGAAAACACCCCAGCCTGCGCTTTGGCGTCCCGTGATCAAACACATCACAGATGTGGACCGCTTTCTTGAGTAGTTCTCACACCTGACACGAACCCTACCCGAGTATACCGGAACCATACCCGAGACCACCTATTCGAGTCGATCCGCACCCGGGTACAGTACACATGGTTCATGCTAATCAGACGAATTGGACTTTCGGGTCAAGTTTAAACGGATCAGGGTCCAGGTCCCCGATGTGAAAGCCCCCGTGGAATGTGAACGTGAATGTACTCTTCTTCTTCTTTGCGTTTAATGGGGGATCGCAAACCAACTAGGTGCATACTACTGTACCGGAGTGTGTAGATACTCAGGCACGGTACGGAGAAATCGTAGCTAGTGAGAAAATGCCCCGAGTGTCAGCTTTTGTCTTTTGAAGCTGCATCTCAGGCCAGAGCTCAAACAGCTTCAGATTTCAGCCCACCTTTCGAAAAACGACAGCTTCTCTTTTTCATTGATTGCTGGCTGGAGAGTAAAGTTCAAAGGTGAGGACTGTTTCTGGATTCATTTGTTTTTGCAAACAGAGACACACTTTCTTCACCCACTTGATTTGCATTGAAAACACTTGATAATAAAGTTAGGAAACAGGGACACTGACTACATCCGTTCTTATTCAGTGACTGAATATAAAGCATATTAACCGTGTGTTTTTCTAACAGCAGGGTTTGCACACTTTTCTGCCTCTAAAGTAACCTCCCACTTCTCGGGTAGTCCCACAGTATGTCAAAGAGCAGCTTGTGAAGAGTGTCATTGCAAAAGAAGATGTCGACCTTTTCAAAAACAGTCCAACTTCTCAAGTTCAGCCACAATGACTAAAACCAGCTTTGCAAGGGGAAAACTCTGGATTTTCCCTTTCTTTCTTATCATAGCCATCTAAATCAAAACTTGTCTGATTTCCCTGCAAAATAAACTCTACAGCAGCTGATTTAGCTGATTAGGTTCATTCCTGACGTTAAAAAATGTCGGGCGTTTGCAGCTATAGTACAACTGTGTGACTTAAGAGTGCTATGAAGACTTAAGTGACTTGAATAACTTGAAAAGATGCTTCTAAATCTCATGCAATTTTCTATAATAAACAATAACAAACATTCAATGCTAAAAAAAACAAACAAACAAAAAAACATCTTTATTTATACAATTTTTCTGGCCAAGGAGAAAAATAGATTAATGAATCATAATGCTACAAATAATAATAATACTTTTCATCCATGAACAGTAACTCTGTGATGATTTTGTAAATGCATAACTGTAAATACAACAGTCCAGTGTTACTGTAAAAAATAAATGTTAAATGTGGTAAATATTAAATTATGTAAAATATCCATCTTTTCCATTCTTTTTGCTGAAGTAATACGTTATTACCGGACTCAATTCTTAGGAAGCTTCAGCAATGAATCATCATTTAACAACTGGACATCTGGAGAAAAAGCTACACGATTGCTCAAGATTAATGATAAGTCTGCAGCCACCTGAGTCCTGATGTCCATAACATCAGGACTCAGGTCCTCCTGTTGGAGATACATATACGCTCCTCAGCACCTCTTATTGCAGAACGAACATATGGTAGAGGACAGTGTGTTCACTTCCTGGATGACTGTTTAATGGGCGGCACTGCACTGTTAGTTGGAAACGTGAAATGTCGACCTCGTGAAAAAATATTCCTGCCTCTCTTGTCCAGTGCCGGCAAAGTAAAGCTGCATCCAGTTGAAATGCTCTCGCAGAAAACCGCTTTCTCATTTACTTTTTGGAGACCGGGGTGTCAGAATTTGAGTAGACGGGCGCGATAAAGGTTGTCACTGCAGAGGCAGGCGGTAGTTATTTAGAAAAATGTCACAACTTGTCATACATAATGCTGGCTGCTCTGAGAGCAGAGCAAAGCACATAAGTGTTTCCAGTCTTTACAAACAAAATTAAATTTTTACAACAACAGAAATTTGTACATTCAAAAGGCTGATGTGGGCCACTTGGGGGAAAAATAAGAAATGAAAAGAAAAAAAAAAACCACTCAGAACTGCATCGCACGCTGAAACGCTTCCTGGAATGAAAGCAAATCTGAGAATGAAGCATCATCTCTGGTGTTTCTGTTTACAAAGAGGCACACTCACTCTCCCGGCTGGTTACTCACTCGATTCTGAAGAAGCTTCACAGCAAACGGAGGCTCGACGGAGGAGCGTTGTATCAAAAGCGACACGTCGACCTTCTGATCAACATCACGACCTTCTCTCATGAAGTGTTTTCCGCCATTAAAGTTAAACTCGCTGCGGAGTTATCGGTGTCTCTATCTTAAGACTTTTCGCATATGAACAAGGCATCGGTGGAGATGCTCATTCTGTTATCTTTTGAATTATTGAGCACTAAACCATCCCCCATTTTATTTCTGAGACATATGAAGACTCCCGTCGATCTCTCAACAGGCTTAAAGTATCATATTTTCCCAAATATATAATGTTTTATCCCGTAAGTTACATATTGAAAAAAGTAGGGATCAATCAATACTCCAAGCCTGGACATTTCCACTCTCCCAGCAGCAGATATATATTTGAATAGAGTGAGCAGTGGCGGGCTTACGTAGAAAACTGTTACATAAACAACAGAACTTGTAGAATGGGTTGTTTGCTGCCTGAATGCTGCTAAGTATGCTCAACTTGTGGACGTTTTAAAAGACCCCGATGGACAATGAAATTTGAAATATAAACTATTTTATATTCGTAAAATTTCCCAGAGCCATTGTCAGCGTAAAGTCCGTGAGGTCCACGGCCGGGGCCGTTTCAAAACTTTTCCGGCCTTTGCACTGGCACAGCATGTCTTCTAATTAGGCAGCCTCCAGCCTCCAGCCTCCACTCAACTGTCCAGTAGCCCCCCCTACAGGGGTCTCACTCTGCCAGAGACGGAATAAATAAATCTGTCAAGTGGCTGAGAAATATGACGTTACAAGATGTCATACTCCAAAAAAGACAGACTGAAAAATATTGAGGCAGACAGAATCTTTCCATGATAAAAAAAAAACCCACGAGTACGTGACAGAATCGAGAGAGGGGCTATTATGAGAGGCATTTCTCAACAAATACAGCTCCCGTCAGGCTCCGACAGGATGCCAGTGGTTAAGACTGGGATGCAAAATAATCTGTCTTGTCTTTGTTAAAGTGATGAGGTGCTTAGATTCTGCTGCTGAGCATAGTGGTAGGTGCTCATTTATCTTGTATGGAGAGAAAGTCTCAGGGACTTGTCTCAGCCCCTCAGGAAGACCAGTGGCAGAAACTTTCCGTGAGAAAGATCCCGGCGGAACAGTGGCGGGCCAGGACCAGCAGAAGGTCTACAGCTCCGCATTCAGACCTAGCTAAGGATTGAAAGGGGAGCTGCGTAGAAGTGCGAATCCAAACACAGGGAGGCTCTTCCAGATGAGCCTTCTAATCCAGACTACAATCCATCAGGAGAAAAGTGGCGGGGACAGTGGAAGTAACCAGCTCGTCTGTCTCCCATCAGCAGCAGCGTTGCCTCTCATTATTAACCAGCAAACAGCGGCGTAACCTTTGGTGTCACCAGCCGAGCGGGCCAAGGCCATTCGTCAACTTGACGGCAGCTGAGACAGTGACGAGCAGGAATCATTAGCTTTGACAAATGACGGTTATTATGTCACCTCTACTTACACAGGTTATTATGGTGCGGCTGCGTAACGTGGTTATCAAAGACCTCATGATGAATGTGCGTGTGTCTGTGTGTGGATAAGCTCGGGGTACCGCTGCGTGCTGTACGATCATTTGTTTTCACGTTCACGTGTAATACTTTGGCCAATCGGCGACCGGCTCCCTCTCATCTCCCTCCACGCTAGTGAACAGCAACAAACCCGATCACGTGACGTGTTGTTCCACTCAGAGAGAGCTGGACTTTTCTGAACAGCTTCCATTCAAACGCCGCGCAGATGTAAAGACACGATGCTTTAAAACTACTGAGTTCCTCGTTGCTACGGTTTTTCAGCCCTCGCACGTGTCTGTCCACAGACGTGGGAACGGATTTATCTTAAACACAGAATCCAGATCCTGCTGACCAGAAGCGCATTGCTGTCAGTTTGGAGCTGCCGCCGCTGATGGGCGGTCGGCTTGGTATCGTTGTGCCTACCGGTGTGCGTTGGCAGGGTCATGAAATTGCGTCGCTTATTGTGATCGAAAGCATTTGCGACTCTGAATCTTTAAACTGAAATAAACAAAGCGAAACGCTTCGCAGGAACGAAGAGATTCATAATTTCCAACTCGAATGAATTCTCCAAATCTTTCGAGGCACGGCCTGCATGACTGAAATCAACAGCCACACATACTGAAATGACACCGGTCTTCCTCAGGGTCAGACAGTCACACACAGACAAGTGGATCCAATAAGGTGAAGGTGACACTACGGCCTACTGAACACAGTGCATGCAAACAGATGGAATCAAAGGGAAGTAAAAAAGAAAAATAAATAAAACGTGGCAAATGCAGGCCCAGCATGGGATGGAAAAAAAGCACAAAGCAGAGAAACAGTTCAGTCCTCCACTTACAAGCTGCACCTTCTCTCGTGTGTAGCTCCTCTACCACCAACAGTGTTTTTTCTGTCTCAGTAGCAGTTCTGTGTGTCACTCTGGTAAAACTATTTTGGTGAAATCAACCCCCTGTTCAAATGTCTTGATTAACTCAAGCATGAGACAGTGGAACGCCGCCTTCGTGTCAAGGCCTCGATGACGCAAATAGTCAGTGAGGTTCTTCAGCTACAGGAAGTTTATTTTTGACGCGTTTTGTTCAAGTTGGAGTTGAACGTGCTGATACATCAGCCCAGCATGATTTATTTTCTTCATTGTCAAAATGTTGTTTTTATATTTCTGTCCATCACGGGCCTCAGAAAAGCGCCAGAGACCGACAGTATCACTGTTTTGTTGCTTTTTGATTGAGTTTGAAAGACTCAGCCCGGAGCATTAAATGGGTCCGGCACATTCTTCATACGTTACCAGGACTACGACTAGTTTCTTTTTCAATTATTTTTAAAACTTATCTATTATTAATTTAGTCTATACACTGTCAGAAAGTTACATCTTCAAATGCCTTGTTTTCTTCACCCAACAGTCCAAAGCCCAGAGATATTGAATTTGCAATGATACAAAACAGAGAAGATAAACAAATCTTCACTGAAACTACGGAAGGTTTCGACTTCTCCGTCAATCCACTTCTTACCAGATAATCAGTTATCTCCAATGGCGGTTTCTTCATGTTTTTTTTTGGCATTTTCATGAAAGATAAATCATTAAAACTTGCTGAAAAGTATTTATTTATATATATCTATTTTTTCAACCCATGCATGACCTAATTTTGCAAAACAATAACCTCAAATTCCCAAATTTCCTCACAGTATAATCAGGGATGACACAGAAAAAAAACCGGGGAGTGAATCATCTGCAACTTGAAGCTGCTTCCGTCTGGATTTTCTGTAAAATCCACTGAAGAAAGATTAGTGAATTTTGCCAAAAGGGACATATGAGTTAAGTTCTTGTTCCTTTTTTACGTTTCATTCTAGATCATTTGTCGATGTTCGGTGGTTATTTGCCTCTAAATGGTTGCTAATTGAAGGTGACATCAAAAGCTTTGATCACAAAATAAATGCAGTTTGGATTCAGAGTTTTCCCAGGATTTGCAGCGCTCTCCTGAGTCCGGTTCAGCTCGTCCGTGTGTGTGTGTGTCACTCCGACGGCTTTGCGGGTGTCTTGTCGTTTCATCCCCCCTGGGTGCCGGTCGTCCTCCCGGTGCCCCGAGTCTCACATTTCCCACAGTCAAATGATAATGACAACCGTAACGTTTAACTGCTCAAAGCGCCCGGCCTCGTCTGACTCCTCGCATTTTAAGGCCGTATGGTCACACTTTGGCTGATTATAGTTTCCATCCAGAGGCTCAGTCGAGTGATACCTCGGTTTCCACAGCCTGCCAGGGATTTCTCTTTCTGCTGTGATTTCTTTTGCTGTTTTCAGATCCTTTGCACCTCTGAGTCAGAAATGCTTTATTCGGCAACCTTAACAAATGTGCTTGAATGAACCCCCGGTGACACTGGAGACGCACCAGCTCCCAGTGAATGAGGTGATGTAACGGGCGCGCACAGACGGCAGGACCACGCAGCGAGCAGAAAGAGCTTGTGTAGTTTAACATTCGGCCGCTGCCATGTTGGTTCCACGAGGCGTTTTGTATTCTGCTGCATCATCCTTCAGGAAGCGTAGTCAACCGTCCGATGACGTGCTGAGCTGCGTTCACATCTGCTTTCCGTTCGGCTGCATCTCTGCTGAATGGACAGAGTGGGGCTGATGTAATGAATACCACTCAGGAATACTGATACCAGCTTCATATTCTGAACTTTGCCCTCAACCAACAACACAGACAGTAGGGCTGCTCAGTCATGATGGATTACCTGCCACACTAAGTGGTTCACCTGGCTGAGGTACCAGCTGCTTTGGCTGCAGGTGCCGATTGGCTAAAAACTCCACACACCCTCCATTCTTACTCCAGTGCTGATAAAATGTCTCTTTCTTTCTCTCTTTTCGGTTCTGTCCTGCGGTGCCGGCTGGTCACCCCGCCCTCCCTCCTCCTCCTCCTCCTCCTCCTCCTCCTCCTTGTCATTTGGATACTTAAGGTAAGCAAAATAAACCAACCTTCTGTTCTGCAGTAATCGCTCTGGGTCCAACTCTGTCTTGTGCTAAAGTGCTATTCTGGTGGATTTTTGTTTAACTGACACTTATGTAATTAGAAAAACCAAAGGCTTGGACATACTTTCCACATCCACAGACAGCTGCAGACTTTTCTCCAGTCATGCGGACGCAGTTCCATTCAAGCTAGAATCTGAGGGTCCGGGTCGGTCTCGCGTTCCATGAAGGCACGTTTCCCGATCCATGCTCCTTTCCTGTTTTGTGGCGGTAATGTCGTTTGCCAACCGCTGTATTAAGCGATATGTAGAAGAAGAAGGAGCGCGCGCCTTCACTCGTCCCTCTCACAGATATTTCCATTTTTGACGGCAGGCGCTTTCATCTCTCCTAAGTGTCTGCGCAATTTCTCGCCAGGAGTTCAACGCCATTTGACTGTCTTATGATTGGTTCAGAGAAGGATCACATGAAGGTGGATAACGCCGGATCCCCTCGCGCAACCTCTCTTCAAAACAAGAATCCATTTTGTTACCGGGAGCACGCGTAGCCTGCGCGCCTGCTGTGCATTCATTCCGCACAGTCACGTATTGCGGGCTGCACGCAGACATCCGTATCAGGGTCCACACAAACCCTCGCGGACATGGGCGGACGATGACAGTTATGTCACCTGGACCCTCGCGGAGACGCGGAAATGGAAAGTATGAATTGGCCGTAGCTGAAATGTCATGGCTCAACAGTGACCTAAATCCAGTCTGGCTCCCTTGCTAGCGTCCTGACGAATGATGCCATTACTCGGGCTAATTGCGTGGCTTGCCTGTGGCCCAGAGCTAGCCTGAGTGCTGCTAACCACAACTGATTCTCAACCCAGATCTGTCCACCACACACGGGCCAGAGCTGGCTAACATTGTGTCTGGTGGTGGAGCACAACCAAGTCCAACGCTACATTTAGATTCTCAGATTTCCTTAGTGCCAGGCAGCTGTTGCTTTCATCCCACATTACTTGAAACTTAAACGAGGTAGGAAATCTGTAGGGCGAGAGTTAGTGTAATAAACAGTTGTCAGTTCTTCAGTAAATTCAACCTTCATAGAGGCTGTAATGTTAAAACTGTTAGAGATGTTAATTCAACTTCTTGATCATTTTGGAAGCCGCGCTGCTGTTGAATCGTACTGTGTCAAACTCAAAGGTGTCGGTGATATTTAGTTGACCCCATTTTTGTCAAAGAGCACAGACAAGATATTAGAAACACCACTCACTATAACGCTGTACAGTTCAGCAGCAAAGTAAACAACGGTCTCTAAAAAGACCACGAAGCTGAGTCATCACTTTTCTAAACAGTTTCGGGAAAACCGAACATTGTCACCTTGGACCTTGTATTAGATTAGCTCTAGCGAGGTGTACCTGAAACTCTGGCAGATGAGTGTATTTATCCATTAATATTAATCTGTCTCGTCATTTTTCTTCATCGTGGTTATTTGTGCGCCGACTGTTGCTGCGTTCAACGACGCTCTAACGTCTAAACAACTGAGCAGCAACCTTTGTAACTCTGGGAATAACCGCGTTCACATCATCCTATTAGGTTTGTTGTCAGTTCAAAGCTTTTCACTATGGCTGACCATACATTTTGGTGTGTCGGGACATCTTGGAGCGTGCCACCGAGGCGTCTTTTGAAATTGGTCCCCGCACGCAACTGCGTTACCGCACGGCAATAACATTAATCGTAAAATTGGTCAAGGTGGCTCAATATTCATGTTGATGGGGGATCAGAGCAAAACGAACTGAAAATAGGTGACCACCAACAGTTTGACAGTGGTTGTTAAACTCAGGACGCCTCATGACATCCGAAAGATTCCTTATCACGGACTCTGCTCAAACCCCCGTCAGTCTGACATGGCCGTGGTCTGACTGCACGAGATTACTCGCTTGCTGTGGGGAGATCAGTTATGTAATACCCACCTGTACGCCGTGCACAAAATCAAGTCCTGTGTTTTACTGAATGCCATAAACTGACGATGCCATTTTGAGAGAGTCTGAAGGTGGGTTTAGCAACAGCACGTTGGCTGTTGCTCTCATACTTTAACACCGGGGTGAACCCCCTGATACCTGTATGGTATTCTCACATCAGCCAGATGTGGGAGGCACGCCCGAAGGGTGGAGCCGACAGCTGAGATGAAGTCATTATTTCTTCTCCTCCTATCACTCTCTTTCCTGATTGTTTCTGTGTGAATTATCCTTATACCCATTTAATAGTGTGGAAATTGATTAAGCAGTTAGTGGCAAGCCACCGTATTTAGATCAAAGCAGATCATCACATTAAGTTGGGAGAGATTAACACTGCCCAGGGCTAAATAGGAAATAATGGCTTCAGTAATGGTATCGCCGTAATGCTGTGGTGCCTGACAGCAGCATTCATTCACCTTTTTAACTCTGAAGCTGACACTTTTTATTTTATATCGTCAAGGTGTGGCGGTGACTGCGCTAATTTTATTTCATACTTATAACCCAAGGCGAGTTATATACAGGAAATATCACGGTCATTTGCACTTCCAATGTGCTAAAGGGGTCTAATTTATAGCCAGGGCCGCTGCATTGGCTTTAAAGCGTGGGGCGACGCAACAGCTGCAGGAATCTCTGTGGAAAACAAAGATAACATTGATCTATTTGGTCAAACCTTTCATTTGAAAGCTGAGATTTGGCCTGATAGTCGCCCCTGAACGCAACAGAAGGTTACTGTTTGTATTAATGAATTACCAAGAAATCAAGTTAGGTTTTTTTTTTTTAGACAAACTGACTTATGACTGTTGGACCCTTGTGATGAATGTGGACATCAAATGTTCTCTCTGGAGGACGGGAGACACCGTATTGGTCAGGTTTCAGCTATATACAGTACGCCGACATGGTTCTGGGATTATTTTTATGGCCAGGGCATTCTATTTGAAAATGACCACAATGACCAAAAAGATGAGAGCCATAGCTATCACTAGCTATATCTACACGGTCACATCCATGTAACCTTTCTGACGTGATGTTAGTGTCTCGGCAGAGGAAGATTATCGGTCAAACTTGACGTACAACTCAATCCTGCAGCTGCTGTAGGTGTTTAAAATTTGAGTTGATCTTGGTTTTTCTATTGGTTCACTTTGAGCAATTCCAAGCCAATCGGGAGGCTGCAAACAGACGCCATATGGTTCTCAAGCGGCTTGTTACTTGGTAGCATTTTGGTAAGCCGTCATCCTGCCGCTCAGAGTCTCTGGAGCGGGGACGGGAAACCCTCTGCCTCCCTCTCCACCGGGACGTCTCACTGTGGAGCACTCCCGACTCGCGGGAATCCAGTGTCAACTCTACCGCGGCTCTATTTTGCCTTCAAAGCATGACGGACCGCATCTGTCTCCTTCTACCCATAATCCCTTGTGTCCAGGGGTCATTTCATGCAGTTGGATGGGATTACATTCTCTGTATTTCTGAGCTGAATGAGAAAACAAGACAGGGTTCAGATAAACTGTTCATATGCACCCACAATCTGTTAGTACTGAACACAGCACGCGGCCCTTAATATGCCGCAGTGTTTGAGTTGGGCACTTTTTTGCCATTTGCCGTCGGCAGTTTCACTCGTTTTTTATTTATAGTACATTAAAGTGTACTTTTTCCATTTTTTTTTCCAGTATTTTCTATCGGAAGTTTCTGATGTATGGCTGGTTGACTGACGAGTTTATTTTGGACACTTTATTAAATAATGTCAAGATCCGAGACAGGCTTGTCTTCAGTAGTGCTTTCACCGGAATCAGGAGCTGGCATTCACCATGGACTTTAATAGCAACACATCTTGATCATCTCCCTTCTGTCACTGAAGTGCTTTTTCTTTTCATCCTGTGTTGCTAGACCCATATTTGGTCACAATGTTTTAAAAAAATGATGCACTTGTGCAATTTTGAAAATTTTCGTGTGTTTGTGTTAATAGCAAAGATCACACACGTTCGAGTGGATGCGACTTGGAGACCGGCGGCCTTCAGCAGCTTGTCTTTCACAACCTGCTTTTATTGGAAGGACGGACACACAAGTGTGTTCAGCGCTTTCGCAGTTGAGGATGGCTCATTTCTGCTCATGCAATAAAAACATGATTTGATGTATATGGCATACACGAGTCCAGTCCCAGCCAGACACAGCACTTAATTCACATTTAATGATTTTAAGTTCTGCATCCATCTCAGTCCGGCTTTAAAAATACAGATGCCAGATCACTTTACCAATGATAAAACATTCATGTTTTCATTTATTTATTTTGAAGCTTCAAAAATTCAATTTTCGTTTGTTTGTGATAGACAGTTAAAAAAAAAAAAAACACAGTAAAGACCGTGGTGATGCTAAAGCTGAGAGATCTTGTGTGTCTAACGCACACTTGTCAACGCGGCTGCTAACGGGATTCGCCAACTGAGAAGACAGGATGAATGAAAGAGTGAGAGAAGGAAAAGGGAGGAGAGACAGGGGGGCTCTATGACTGTGAAACGAGAGAGAAGGATCAGGGCAATGCAGTCCAATAAGAGCAGGAGCAGGAGAAGGCAGGAACATAAGTTGGGAAAAAATTGATGTAAAAAGAAGAGGAGAAGCAAAGAGAAAGGAGACTATATGGCCAGAAGTATGTGGACATCTCCACGTTTGCTCTGGGTGTAGTTTTCTGGGTTTAGTCAAGACCCCTTTTTTTCACTTAATGCTACAGCATACAATCATATATTAGAGAATAGTGTTCTTCCACATTTGTGTAAACAGTTTCTATTTGACCCTTTCCTGTCTCAACATGAGAAGGCCCCCGTGCACAAAACCAGCTCCGCTTTCCCAGTTTAGTGTGGAAGCACTTGACCGGTCCGCACAACCCCACCCAGAACCTTTGGGATGGACTGGAACGCCGACTGCGAGCCAGAACCCGTCACCCAACATCAGTGTTGGACCTAATGGTTCTATGGCTGAATGGGAGCCAAACCCTGCAGGGGGTGCAACATCTGGTGGAAAGACTGAAACCAGCACAGTGGGGGCCGTGAGAGCCACAATCACCTTTGGGTGTCCGCATACTTTTGGCCATTTAGGGTATGAAAATATAGGAGGACGGGGAAGGATAAGAAAAAAGAGTTAGGGAAAAGTGAGAAGCAAAGAATATAAAGAAAAATATAAATGAGGAGAGAGAGAAAGAGAAAAGAGATGCACAAGAACAACAAATAGAGAAAAAGAAAGGCAGAGGGAGTAATAAAGGTAGAATGAGAGAAAGTGATGAAGGGAATGGAAAATTAGTTTAAGAAAGAGATGAAAGCAAAAAGAAAGAGAGGTTGAAAAGCTGGTGGCATCCACAGATACTGAGAGAGAGAGAGACGGAGATAAAGCAGGAAGAAGATGCGAGACAGAGAAAGACGCACTAAGAGAGAGGGAGGCACTGAACTGAGTTTTCTGTATTTGGAGTGGAAATATGATTTTACACTCATCAGTCATGCAGGCTTACGCCCACCACTCTGCCCTTTACACACACACACACACTGCGGTGTCGGACAGTCATGGAAGAGCACCTTCACATCAGGAGCTTTCAGCAGGAATCTATTCACTAAATGCCAGTTGGGGTATTTCTCATACAAATATCAGCTCATACAATGGAGTCAGACAACAGCGACACAATAAGCAGCACCCAGAGGAGCCCCGCTGATTCAATGACACCCGTTAGGCCCTGATTAAAAACCTTTGTCTGGGTATAATGGATAATTCCTCCTCTCTGTTTGCTATTTAGGGTGAAGTCAATAAGGCAGGTGGAACTGGCAACTTTTTATTTTTGTGCAGCACCTAGTGAATCCAAAAAAACCTAGTTTACTGAAATTAACTTTTAAAGGACCATTCTGCTGTTTTTGCAGATTTGGAAAAAAAATGAAAAAACACCCACACACTTCTGTTTGATTCCCACCAATTCTTCCTCTTGTCAGGAGATTTTCTGTTAAATACATACAATGACAATATCCCACTCTTCATCTGTTGAGGCTGCTCACCAAATTTCAAATATGGGAACTTAAAAATTCTCAGCGTTTACAGCTTTCGCAGACTTTGAACTTTCTTTGAGACGCTGAACTGCACGTATAAGGAAACGGAAAGAATGAGCAAAAACAGAGAAATGTAAACGATGTTGTGATTTTTCATTTGTTCTCTTATATTCTGCATATACATGTTCTAACGTGAAAGTACAATGTCATGCTTAAGTTGTGGGAGATACTCTGTATGTGCATCTGTGCCTCTACAGTATGCATCCAACGGAGAGTTCATTATACACATTCTGCTGCAATTCAGCCCGACACATTTGGCAGATTTGGAAACTGTGTGACGCTAACAGTGTTTATGGCTTTGAACAGTGGTTTTCTGGACACTATGCTGAAACAGTTGAGCCACTGGCGAGTCTGCAGGAGTTGAAAAGGTTGAGATTAAAAAAATCGGTTGGTATAATTGAGAGCGACAAAAGTTAAGCGATTAACCCGCTGTTCCAACCAGATTCCAGTCATAATCCATATAATTCAAGAGCGTCATTGTCGTACGCATTAAAATGTCACCAGTGCTTTTTATGAGAACCAGTGTTTATCCGTCTGGGAACGGTCCATGTGGACTCCGCAAGCTTTGTTATTCCACAAAAACAACTGATTGCAACGAGCTTGTTTGCTTCCCGCTCGCTGTTTTTGTTAGAAATCTGGATGACGGCGTATAACAAACATAAAAACCCCCAGGAAAGAAAAGAGTCCACAAAGCTGCTGACCCTGCCAGTCTCCACAATCGGTCCAAGACAGGCGCTGGGACTCTCGTCGTTTAGAGCAAACATTTAAACACTTCTGAAAGGAGAATTTAAAGCGTAGTGTAGCTGACCGGCTTTTATAGCCCTGTAATTGTTTCCGTTTTTTGGTGAACCCTCATGGAAACGAGGGACCTCACAGACCCAACTTTCAAACGCACAGCGGGACGTTAATGATGAGGGATCTCTGCCGTTTTATCTGTGTACATTTGAAAGGAATTATACCAGTGCTGCACCTTCACTAGGCTGCTGTGTTTTATAGAAGTAGATTTTTGGGAGAAAAAAAAAATCCCCACTGCATGTGCAGTGATCAGCAGAAGCTGAGCAGCTCCCAGAGATGAAGTAGCTGGAGAAGCAGAGAGCAGCTGGATGAGAAGGAGGTCTGCGGGTTCACGGAGAGATGGAGTCTGAGGGGAGAGCTGGAGAAACTTGAATTGTTGCAGACCAGATGCAGCAGCAACTGCAGCCGCAGTTTGCTAACCCACGACCTCGCTAATGTTGGTTGCATCACTTGCGTTTGTCCGCACAACATGCGTAGGGTTCTCCAGCCACGATGACCTAAAAACACGAGTTTGCTCGCGCAGTGGGATTATCGGGATTGACGCGTAATTTGAAATGCTACGCTAGCAACGTTACCTTCCTCGTTGGCTTAGCTACAAACCTACGGTCCTCTCTTCGGCCACTGTAGTTTTGTAAAAACAACCTAAACAGCTAACTCTCGCTAGTTTTTACTCCCTTGTGTTTTGGATGCTGTGTTTGTTCGATGACCTTTTATATCCACTTCCACGCCGTACCAGACCTTCTGGGTTCCGCCATATTTCTCTTTTGGATCAGCTAGCCCAGGTGTTGGTGTCGTTGCCTCGGCCATTACACGGCCATTAAAATTGGGGGGCGGAGCTTCTGAAGGAGCGTTGAGGGGGACGGCTGTATTTGTTTTGCTGTTGAGTTCATCGGTCTTTCTCCAGATTCGCTTACTCCTCCTTTTACTGAGTTGGTTCCATCGTGATGCTTCGAGAGGAGAAGAGGAGATGGGTGATAGTAATGCACAGAATATGAGAGAATACAGGGCAAGTCATGACTAGAAGATGATGGTACGATCCCTCTTGATGAGGCAGCGAACCATTTTTGTGATAAATGAAAATGAAGTGAAAATCGGAATATCAACGTCACAAAAAAGCATAATTTGTTGAGTAAATTATTTGATTGTGAGAAAAAGGGTTCCTCCCAAAATGATGCAAGAAACAAACTGTAGTAAATCCTGATCACTTGAATTTTGTTTACATTTTGTTTACATCGTGCGTGCACACACGCGCTTTACTGCCAATGGTTTCGCTGTGTTCGGCCGACCAACAGGTGGCAGTAACACGCCAAGATATTCAGCAGTGCACCCGGAAAGACGGGGGTGAAGAAGATTTAAAAAAAATCAGCTCTGCCAAGATGTGACGAGGACGGAAATATTCAAGGATAAACATAACGTGTTTCGGCGAGTTACGCTGAATGTAAACGCAACTGTTTGTTTGTTTGAATGAAAACTCCACAGGGAACCTTTAAGTAGTTTTCCCGGAGCTTTTGACAACTGACCTTTATCAGATGCTGTCTTCCCGGTTCACAGTCAATTTTATAGACGCTGAAATTTCCATCCTCACTTTGACGTGAACCCTCTTTTGTTCTTGTTGTTGTTGTTTTCAGAGTTTCTCGAATATGAATAAAACATTCCCGTAACAGATGATGGCATTTTGCTGAGTAGCCTCACGTAGTCCGACAACAGCAACGTGTTACCTACCGAGCCACGACATGTAGCGACGAAATAAGGAAATAAGGAGATTGAATAAAAACAGCCAGGGGTTCGAAAGGTTAGAGAAATTAAACTATAGCCATTTCCACCTTCAGCCGGATGATCAGCTTCCTGTCTGTGTGTGTGTGTACGGTGAGATTTTCGTCCTCGTCATTGGTGCAGAATCCTTTTTTTTAAGCTCCTGTGTGGGTTTTTAACAAAGCGCTGAAGCCACCGTGCAGCAGCAGACCAAAGGCTTGTCAGCAAAACACACACGGGAGGAAAAAAGAGTTAAAAAAAAAAAAAAAATCCGCTCTCCTGGATTCTGCTTCTAGAAGTTTAGTGATGTCTCTGAGAGCCCCTGGTTTTTTTTTTGGAAACTGCGAGACCCCAGAGAAAAAATGATGAATAGCAGTGTTAAAGTGTGTGAAAAAGCGAGCTCTGCTCTTTTTTTGTGCCGAGAAAGTTGTATTCAGATGTATTCACTGATAAATACTAAGGAGGGAGTTATTGTTTCATTTCGGCCTTTCATGTAGCTGGGGCAGGTTTATAGGCAGCACACATTTCCTCCTCTCCCTCCGTCTCCGTCCAGGAGCACAGCACGAGCAGGAGCCAGTTCTTATTACAAAAAAAAAATTCTTTTTATTTTTTTTTTTTTTTTTTTTTTTTTTTTTTTTTTTTCTTTTCATATCCTATTTATTTTTTTTTTTTTTTTTTTTCTTTTTTTTTTTTTTTTTTTTTAATTTTTTATTTTTTTAATTTTTTTTCATTTCTTTCTTTTTTTTGTTGACTGGCTTTTGCTCTTATATATAAAATTTTTCTTTTTTTAAAAATTTTTTTTTGGTGGTGTTGGGTTTTTGGTGGTGGTTGGTGCTCTCCCCTCTCTTATTAATCCAGCAACGCAGCAACTTGGATCACCTCATCACACCACTCTGCTTCAGTTTTCTCGACTGCTTTGACCTCCAAAATGACAATGACCCATGTATTGTGTGTGTGTGTGTGTGTGAGACAAACAGAATTTTGAGAGTTCAGATCAAACTGTAAGAGGCCTGGAACATCACTGCAATGTAACAGAGAAGGAACGTGAGTGAATACGTACATAAGACACTGTTCTCCGTTTTCGGAGACAAGCCGCCGCAGCAGCAGCAGGAAACGAAGTGAACGACGCGGGTTTGCAGCACATTTCCGCCACAGATGTCTGCATGTGGGGTTTCGGGGTTGATGAACCCAAATGTGCACGTCTGAGCTGCCCCCCATCCGGCTTTATGAGCTGCTGTTCTTCTCATCCAACTCACCTCACTCCCTCCCTTACCTCCACTTGCTTGTTTCTTCCTGTCTCTACTCTCCTCTCCCCTCTTTTCTTTACCTCTTTACCCTTGTTTGTTCCTCTCCTCCCCCCTGCTCTCCCCTCCCCTCCCTTAAATCGATGCCTTGTAGCCAGCAGGCCTCTAATTACGGACAAAAACTAATTTTTCTCCAATTTCACCCGAATGACTTTTTGTTTCTCCTGATAACTGTTTCGGATGAAAGATGGTTGTTTAGATGGAGAGAATGAGTTACGGGTGTGTCTCTGCGTGTGTGTGTGTGTGTGTATAATCTAGTGAAGTTTAGAAATCTATATAGTTTAACTGAAACTGAGAAAGCAGCTCTCGGCATGCAGCGGTGTGATGGTGATGTTTGGAGAAGATTCAGGTAAACTCCTGTAGATTATTAAATGGGATTTCCATGTAGCGTCTGTGAGCTAATTAAATTAGCCAGACTGTGACGTTTGGAGGTGGAATTGCTGCATGTCAGCGACTCGCTTCAGAGGGTTTACGGTTGACCTGTTGGCATTTCTGCCGTTGTTTCTGTGTCTACAGTAGTTTCATTGTAGGAAATTGCAATTACAAGTCAAAACCTTTTCATGGAAAATAAACGAAGAAGAAAAAAATAGATCTTTGAAGGGAAACTTCAGTTTTACACGGAAAGAAATTCAGCTCTACCAGCTGCTCCCGGCAGGAAACACACCCTTGATTCTGGGCCCAGGTCCGAAAAAAAAGTTTTAAAAAGAAGCGTTAACTAAGACTCTTTGTGTCCTGCTCATGACTTTGGTAAACCTTGGTAGACGTCCTACATCACCACTTCCTTTTCTGAGGTCAGACTATGATCACAAGGACAAAGAAAGAAACACATTTTTCTTTTTTTTACACATAATACATTTTTGCTTTTTCTTCTTTTGAGGGACAAACTCATGCACTTTGGTTTAACAAACATAAAATGGGTTTTTAAAACGCACGTCCCTCATTGGTAATCAAATCTGTACGCTTCACTCCTGCAGTTTCGTCTCGTCTGCAGAGATCCACCGACCTGGCCCGTGCATGCGTGAGCTGCCGGTACAGCTCAGTTACCATGGCGACGTAGCAAAATCCCACGGGGGAAAGACAGGTTGTAACGCGTAACAGTTTGCCCTCGTGTAAATACATCTTCACACACACGCGCAACATTAAATAGGCATGTAAACAAACACAAGTGGCATCAATCAATCGGACGAGCGCACACATGCGGCGTGATCTGAGCAAGACTCCACTGAGAGAGGGGCTGTTAATTAAACTAAAGGTCAGGGGGAGCGGGAGGCTGGAAATGCTTGATGGACAAGACAACATGTCTGCTAACAAGCTCCTACACACATATATACTCTGTGCGCGTGTGAGTCTACGACAGAAATAGTGTGTCTGAAATCGAGAGCACGTGTCGGTGTTAATGTGTCTGTCTGTTGGGTTGAAAAGGTCTCATCAGGAGGAAGAAAATTCTGCCCACATTTTGCATTCCCCCGCGTCACAGCTCAGATCTCCGGCTCGGGAGATTAGAAACGAGTTTTCCTATGACGGTTTTGACATTTCCGAGTTCACTTTAAGTTGCTATTGTTGGAGCTCTGACTCCGAGTGAATAAAACTTCATCGATGTCACGCCTGTCTTCACACCGAGAGAGATAAGAAATCATAAAATGATACAATACCGACACAGAAAAACAAGACGTGAAATAGCGGCTGCCGTCAAATAGAGCATGCAGGTCTTAAAGAGTACAAAGTGATTCTGATCCTTCATCGTGATGATTTCAAGGTCCCCAAAAGAAGAATGGAAATGAAAAGGTCTGGAGAAGTGTGGTTAAATGTTTGACGTCGGTGTGAATCGAAATGAATGCTCACCCGGCTCGACGCGTGGTGTCATCAAGTAGCATTTCCTCTCAGGAGCTGGATCTGGACCTAGGTCCCCAGCCGAGGCCTTCAAAGGACAGCCCACCGATGTCGCACCGCACGTCCGTTAAAAATCGGAGTCGCAGGGTCACGTATATCCCGCGTGGGTCAAGCTCCAAAAACTGACCCTAAAATTCCAATGATGCAACTGTCTCGTATCTTTTCATCAGGTTTATTTATGTTTTCACGAATGCATTTACAATCCAAACAGAGCAAAGGGTGAAACTGCTTTCGTTTTTTATTTTCAAAAACATGCCAATTAACAGTGATTGGAATTTAGCAGTAATCTCCTGGTTTAATTAACGACTTTCAACGTTATAAAATGTAACTTTATCCAAAGGATACGTTGGAGCAAGCCCGAGTGCAGTCGCATGCCATGTTGTACGCTCAGCGTAGTCATTCCTCCTGCCCTGTCCTGTCCATTGCACACAGGTCCGAGGTCCTTGTTTGGTGCGAAACATTGGTTCGGAAGTTGTTGTGAAACTAATATGAGGCTTCAGCAGTCTGAGGTCATCGAATCGAGGGTTAATCTGCAACCTGGCGTTCGTGTGTAGTTTCTATTGCCAAAAGCAACAAACCGTCCGCCAGGAGATATTTTTGCTGCTGTGGCAGCTCAGCGTGGGGAGCAGAAAAGAATAAATGATGCACTGTGTTGGGAACATTCTCAGGTTCCAGGTTCTTAAATGTGAGATTTGACGCTTTTCTTCTTTCTCTAAGTTCAATATCTGTGGTTTTTGTCCATTGGTCCGACAAAACCAAGACATTTTATGTCAGTTTAGGCTCCAAGACATAGCGATGGGTATTTTTTCACAATTTAATAGACTAAATACTGTAACTGTTTAAACAAATAAAGTGGGGAAAAACTGAAATGTTCATTTCTAGAACGAGAGAGTGCAGGGGAAGAAGCGGATCTATCCGGCCTGACTGATGGTATGTTTTGGCGGTTTTCCGTGTAACGTCGCTTCGTTGGAGGGTAGGTGCTTCGGTGAAATGGGTGTCTCCTCCTTCTCATCGTCTCGGTCTGACAGGAACTTGACATTTGGATTGACCAGGTTTCCATGCAGCAGTCATATGTTTAGTCAAACAGCTCTATGAGGAGGAGGAGTAATGAAACAGCCTAACCTCATTGTCAGTTTACAGCTGTCAGGAGAGCTGTTCCTGCGGTTTGAGCTGACAACATGTGATGAAACAAGCGCGCCTCCACATCCATTTCTCTCAGTGCAAATGTCTTTTCAGGGGAGGTGATGATGCCGGTAATATTCACCTTAAAAGCCTCATCTCATCTACATCTCAATCTTCAAATCTCATTTTTCTGAGCCGCCTGCAGGGTGGCATTCATTTTCTCCCTCTTTAACACAACCTGTCTTTTTTGTGAATCAGGTTGCATTTTTTTTAAAAAGCAAAGCGATGATGAGTGTTGTTTTAAAGACGCCGACGCTTCTGCCATCTTGGATTTCAATGTCCTATTCGTCTTAGGAAGCGTGTTGACGCATGGTGACTCTTAAACATGAAACACTCTTTTTTATGATGTTTAATCTAAATTGAAGGAATTTAGCCTTGATCAGCAAACCTTTATTCAGCTAAACAAAATGGTTCCATATACATTGAGAGGAACTATTCATCTTTAATCTTGAGTTGAGTCAAGTCAAGTTGAATTGAGTTCAAGAGGAATTATCCCTGTTGCAGTAGTTATTTTCCTGTTTTAAGATGGGAATATAGTGTGAAGATTAACTTGCTAACCCCTTTTGAGGCCCCTCGTATGCAGCAAATAACAGTGAAACTATCAAACTCTTGGATGCTGAGAGATCAGACTCTTGCTCGTACAAATAAAAAGTGTAATATATAAGCCACGAGTAGTCTGTAGTGGTAGGTGTTACCTTTGCCACCACCGTTGCTCTTGCAGCGTGGTGTGAGTAGTAATGCAATCTGCTCCTCTTGTGCCGTTACGCTTCAGATTCTCGTGTCAAAGGAAAACACATCATCGCTTTTAAAACCAGCAACTGACCGCGCTTTTTTCTCGCTGGAAGCATTTCTGTGTTCGCCTTCCACTTTTGGCCCCATCGCACCTGCTTGCGCTCATACTGCCTATAGAACCTGTTCGTGGTAGACTCTGCGACCTGTCAGAACAGCACAGGCGCCACCGGCTGGCCTCGATTCAGGGGAGAATCCACGTGTCAATGCCTTGCACTTGTGGCCACAGTGGTTGCTGCTTAGGAGTCACAGCCTCTCATTCCCTTGCCAACAGTAAACATGATATTTTCTTTATATTTTCTTTACTGGCGTGAAAGAACAGGCTTAGCCAAAACTCAGAATATAGCGTATCTAATAAAATGTTGACCATGAATCTAAAGGGTGATTTATTAAATTCATTTTTAAATTTAGGGAATTATTTATTTATTTATTTATTTAATTCTGCAGTTCACTAATATTTGCAGCCCAATTCATCACAAAATGTCAATGCCATTTACACATGTGCCATTTTCTTAATAACTATAATAATGATAATACATTTGACGTTCCTTGTTAAATGCTTTGTACATCAGGCATCATTTTATTGATTTTACCCATTTAATGTTTCCTGTGCACATTGAAGTTGATTTATTCTGCACAGTAAACAGACTCCGTCCGACCTGGCGGAGCTCAGCCACTCCAGTCTGGATCAGATGATCGACCGGCAGCTTATTGGAAATGATCAATACTGGAGGAGCTACCGCTCCTCTCTTAACCAGCAGGACACTGAGATAATGACCTTCACTACGCACACACACAGAGTCGGGTAAATAAATGCACATACTGTGCTAACATACCCACAAACACACACTTCTGCCAGTTTAATCACAAACATATTCTCAACAGCAAATACACAATGTGTCATCGTATATCTACACACATAACTAAACAGATTTACAAAAGATATGTAGGCAGTAATGGCATCCCTGAATAAGTGTGTGACAAAGCGCGGCTGTAGGCCTTGTTTATTTAGACACGCACACACACACACACACACACACACACACACACACACGCACACGCACAGGGTGGACGGGGTAAACTGAGGTCCAGTTGACATGACAGCCTCCCACAGTCACCGTGCTGTCAGGCAGAAAACATGCCATCCTCCGTCCTGCATGCAAACGCATTGGTACTTCAGGTGAGACATTGTGTGTGCGCCTAGCGCACATTGTGGAAAGATCTGCACAAATAGAGGAAGTATCGGAGTCTGGTGTTAACGGCCTGCTGTTTGATTGGTTGGTTGAACAGCCAATCACACAGCCGACTGGAGCAGAATAACTCCTCCTCAATCTGCCTGATGGATCTTCAGCCACAACAATGACCCCATCGCACCGCCTCTGCGTGCGAATATGCACTCGCACACTTCTGCACGAGCACCGGATACATCACGCAACGCAATTAAATCCAGATCATTGTAGTAAAAAGGCAGTTTATGTTGCGGTCGTGCACAGTGCGCTGGCTGCAGGCAATGGCCCTCTTTCAACAGACAGGGGAGATTAAAAAAAAGCAACGAGGGAGAGAAGAGGGACGGAAAGATGAAAGTGGCTGGAAAACGAGAGGAATGAGCGAGAACAACAAATGTAAGGACAAGAGTGACAAGAAAGTTGTAGAAGTCGAAACAGCTTATTCATATCGGCTGATCTGCCTGGTTTGATCAGTTTCTGCTGGGGTGTCCTCCACTGTAAGACTGTCTTTATACTGGTCGGCTCCCAGTGTGAATGCATCTTAGCTGAGCTAACTACGCCGTAACGTCTTGAGCGAGACACTGGACCCCAAATTGCATAGTAGCTCGAATGAGAGGAAAATTGGATAAACATAGTATATACGCTGTACGTGCAGCCATCTAGTGTTTTCATATTCGTGGAATTCATCTCTCTCACCTGCTACAGGTTATCCCCTCTTTTCTCTCTGTCCTCACAGTTATGACAGACAGAATAATGAAAACCGTTGGCAGCAAACCCGGGCAGCTCTCGACACATCTCAGCGAAGCTTTCTTCCACAGCTGCCCATCAAATCTGTCGGCTGAACCCGCCAAACGCAGTCTGACCTAGACTGGTTACTGCTGCTTCAGCTCAGAAAACAGTCACCGTGTGGGTCTGAATTAATGGAGGTGACCCCCTTGGATGGCGGCAGTTTAGCAGGGTACCGCATACGGTAGATATGTTAAACACTGACGCCCACCGACAGACGAAGCAGCTAGACTGCACAAATGAATTCTGTGGAACTCCGCCCCGACAGCACCGGTTCCTAAGTCTTTAAAATGGCTCATTATTGTGTAGTTTCATTAAAAACGAAATGAGAGTTTTTTAGAAAACGTCACTCAAACTGGAAGAAATAGTGAATTTGTTGGGGACTATTTTTGGTTGCAGATTAATACACACTTGGTGCTCACGAGTAAACTTAAGGCATAAGCTATATCAGACTTTGCACACACAGCCAATACTTGTCAGAAGATCAAATCATTGTTGGTTTTGGGCTTTTCACGTGATTCGTTGACAGTAAGAAGAAAAAAGATATAGACTTACCCTTTAAAAATGCAGCCAGAGTAAATTAATGTCAGTAAGACATTCGGAATATCGTCTGTCTCTTTCCATATCTCTGAAACGTGATTGTCAAGACTGTCTGTCACTTAGAACGTTCCCCCGCCACAGATAATGATGATCGTACTAACAAGTATTTGTGCGAAATGTGATAAAAAAGCCTCATTAGTGCCTCACATAGACAGTCGGTGCGGCATCGACCGGTCCAGCAGACGGCAGGCTGTGTCATCAGTCACGCCGAAGTCAGGGGGCGGAAGCACCATGATTGGCTGATTTCTGTTATTTAATAGGAAGCCCTCCCCGCTGCGATCGTCTCACCCACTGTGTAACTGGGTCAAAATCACTGCTCTTCAATTATGGATGAGGTTAGCCTCGTTAGCCCGCTCCGCTGCTCTGCGGACACAGGAGCTCTGTCTGTTGCTGAACATGTTCAACGCTTTATGTTTTGTCCGGATGTGGATCACAATGAGTGTTGCCACGCGTTTTGGACGATGCATACCTCTGTGTGTGACCATTTCAGCTTTGTGCGAGTATAATTTTAGAGAGATTTGAAATGAAATCGGAACGATGGCCACTGAGGCTTTATTCATCTACTCGCTGTGGTACCACATTTGGTTGCAATAGCGTTTTCAACAGTCACAACAGTTTGTCAACTCTTAAATAAATCTCACATCTAAATGTGGCATGTACCAAAATTGATGAAGGCTGTTGAAGATAAAATCTGTAGTGGTAGAAAATGATTTCCAAAAAAAGGGGGGGGAATTAAATGACCTTCACTTATAAATTCTTCTTGAACCAAGGAAAGGGATAAACCCTCTGTAACTCACGTGTCAGAAGTTTTAGGCATAGACAGTAAGTGCTTAATAAATGACCCCTCCCCGGCAATCCACCAAATTTAATGAAGATTTGGTGGTTATCTGTGATACGTGGTGACAGTGGGGACAAAGGTGCAAACAACCTGTGGTGCTCAGCAGCACACAGGTAGCGTCTGTGTCACTCACACACACTTGAAATACATTTGAATCGAATACATTTATATTCAGTTGCGTAGATCACATGCATAGTCACACACACACTGTGACGCCTGTACACACAATGAAAAACGGGACTTGTGTGACACACGCCTGCCTAGCGTGGAAAAGCATGTCACACCACCTCCTCTCTTCTTCAGATCCTCTTCCCCAAGGCAGCCATGACACCAGTGTCACACACACCGCTGTGAAATGATAATTCAGCTCAATCCATTCTTTGTGATTTTTAATTTGCCAGCTCACTTGTTACTATCTTTTCTCGAACGCCTCAATCCAGAGTGATGGTGGGAAGTTCTGATGAGCTTCCCTCATGCCTCCACTGTTTCCTCTTCTCACGGTCTTGGCATTTGGGTTGATTGACATCAGTGTTGTACTTGAACGATACTTCAAGCTGAGTTCACGCAAAGCTAGCTGAATAGCTTGCTGGGGAGCCACTTAGTTCAGCACTGTCACTCAGTCTTTTGTCGAGGCAGAAGTGACACTTTATCATGAGATTGTTTAGAGCTGCATCGACAGATTTTTGGCCAATGGGGGCAGGAGAAATCAACGATCCAAAAATCACATGGGCTAGCAAACAGTTGTCAATTTAGGCCACATATCTAGCAGGCAGGGCACAAAATTATTATCCCACTGATGTTTGTGTCCACGTGACGGACGTTGTAAGTCCAATATTCACTATCCTCTTAGCTCTGGTTTGATTTCCATCGACGTTTGAGCAAAAACATCTGTCTCTGTAGTTGCTAGATGTTCCACTTCCTTCACCAGATAGTGTCTGACTGTCTGAGCAAAAAAGCTGCCTACTGCCGCTGGAAACGGGGTCGTTGGGTGCTCCGCAAAACAGTAAATGGGCTGTGAAGCCAAAACTATGAGCAAAAAGAGGCTAAAAAGCTCTGCGGGGCTGCGGAGTCGGGTGATAATTCTCCGTGGGTTTGAAAACAGCCCCTTTGCACCTAACATCCAGACTTCCGCAGCATTGGCACAGCTCTTGATCGTTTACTGTTACATTGTCCCCCGAGAGCAGATGACCTCCAACATGTTCGCTGGAAGGTCAAATGAAAGCATCTATAAACAACCTGGCCTCATCCCCCCTCTCCAACCATTTGTCTTCCTCCTCCTCCTCCTCCTCCTCCTCCTCTGTTACTGTCAGTAACAGTGAAGAGGCTTATTCTCTCCTGCATGACCTCTGACCCCTGACCCCCCCCCCATTGATTGTGTTTCAGCTGAGGGGATGATATTATTGAACACAAGCTGAAGACAGGTGTGTATGGGTCCCAGCTGATTGACACTGTTGGTCAAGTGTGTATTTCACCGTGTTTGTGTCCACACAGACGGTATTTGCCCTCAATACATGGTGTGTGCGAGTAGCAAATGGTTGACCTTGGTGGTCTCGAGTGTGTGTGTGTGTGTGTGTGTGTGTGTGTGTGTGTGTGTGTGTGTGTGTGTGTGACAGAGAGGTTGGATGGATTGTGTTCCATAATAGGGGGGGTGTGGGTGTTTGGAGGAGATGATTGACAGCTCTGAGACTGTAATAGAGGGGCTACTGATGGGGTCACGCTAACCTATCTCGTATCTGCCTGCCTCTGGGCTAGAGGTAGGTGTAGCGTGTGTGTGTGTGTGTGTGTGTGTGTGTGTGTGTGTATGTGTCTGTTCCAGAGAGAGACTACTACAATCAGCATTTTGATCAGGATTCATTTTGCTGGCAGGGAAAAACTTCTCATCTCTCGTTTTCACTCCTCACCCCATTCTCCCTCTCTGACTCTCTCTCTCTGGTCTTGCCCCCAAAGATTCCACAGGCAGTTGGCCACAGGCAGTAATGAGTCAGCTTGTTTCCCTCTCCATCCCCCGCTAACGAAACCCTCTCACCCTGCTCTGAATACTTGTTACAGCCATCCAGCAGGAGCTGGTAGTTGCTGAGTAATCCATTAACGCTCGTTGGTAAAGGAATACACTGCTCTGGTAGTCGACGTAGCTATTGAGAGACTGAACACATTACATTATCCAGGTATTTCCAGTATATCACTCATGGCAAAAAACCCTGAATGATAATCCGCTTTCTCAATAGAATCCTGTAATTTAAAATTTAAAATTTACTGTATCGGTAAAGTTTTTTGATATTTCTAATAGGAATCAAAAATTCCATAAGAAAACACCTTCATCGGGGTCACAGAGGAATCTTCCTGGAAATGTAAACATATTTCATCTTTACCAGATGTAAAGTGATACGGTAATGCTTCAGGATCCACTGTGTTTGACATACACTACCTTAAGTGGTTAAGCACTCCATGCTAACACTTGAAGCTACATTTGTTGGTGGCTTGGGGCCTGCAACAAGCTGAAAACACACCACTGACACATAACAGCTTATAAAGTTTTCATGAGTAACATGTTAGCAAACAATTTTCACGTCCAGCAGACACAGAACGTGAAGGAAGAAACATTCAACAACCGTGTTTAAAAAAACAAAGAAACAAAAAACAAACAACAACAAAAAAAAAAAGTGGCCGCTAGACACCATTCAGCCACAATGTGCCCGTTACTGGATGCTCCACTTCCTTCACCAGCTGGTCTATAACTGTGTCTATCTGCTGTTTGCTGATGAGCAGGTAGGGCTCAGTATGTTGACGAGAGCTTGTTTTTAATGAAAAGTCAAGTCAATTTTATTTATATTGTGCCAAATCATAACAGAGGTTATCTCAGGACACTTTTCATAGAGAGCAGGTCTAGACCAGGACTCTTTATAGTTCTGTTTACAGAGACCCAACATTCCCCCGTGAAAAAACAGCTGACTGCGACTGAACCACACAGTGAATGTGCCGTGAAACCAAAACTAGGACCTAAGGAGGCTGAAAAGCTCTACAGAGATTCCTGCTGAGTCCTGCTACAAGAAGAAGATGGAGGATCAGCTGCAGCCCACCTCACTGTCCCACTAACCTGAACGCCCCATCAAACCCACCCTCCCCCTGCTGCTGATCTACGCTTCTCCTGTCTCACTCCCTCAAATACGACAATGAGTCTCGCCCCCCTGCCCATCCATGTGCCTCACAACTTACCAGGTGAGGAGAGAACTAAGAAAGATGACGGTGAGGAAGGCTACAGGTCTAGATGCCGTCAGCTCCAGGATTCTCAAGTCATGTTCGGACCAGCTGTGTGGGATAGACCAGTCCATCTTCAACCTTAACCTTAAACTGAAGAGAGTGCAGGTCTTGTGGAAGACTTCCTGCCTGGTGCCAATGCCAGAGAGACGCCACCGCAGGGGGGGATCACCGCCTCACCACCTGGATCCTGGACTACCTCACAAACAGTTCCACGGTATATGAGGTAAAAGGAATTGTGTGTCTGACACAGTCCTCTGCAGCATGGGGATCCACTAGGGACTGTCCTGAGCCTTTTCCTGTTTATCCTCTATACCGCGGACTTTACCCATAACTCAACGAACTGCCATCTGCAGAAGTTCTCCTACGACTCTGCTATTAATGGCTACATCACTGATGGAGCTGATTAGGAGTATAGGCCACTAACCCGGGACTTTGTCAGCCGGTGTCGGCGGAACTGCCTCCAAATAAACACTGGAAAAACCAAAGAGCTTGTGACAGATTTCTCCGAGACCAAACACCACCCACCCGTACCAGTAAACATTCAGGTTAAGGACAGGGAAACTGTAAAATCATACAGATACCTGGGTGCGCACTTGAACAATAAACTGGACTGGACGGACAATATTAATACATTATAAACGAAAAGCCAGAGCAAACTTCATCTGCCGAGAGACGCATGTCTTTTGGGGTGCAGGGGGCACTCCTTAGTCCATTTGTTATGGAGTGGTCTGTTGGGGCAGCAGCATCTCAACAGCAGACAGGAAGAGCCTGGAAAAACTGGTCTAGAGGGCAGGCTCTGTCCACAGATGCCCCCTGGACACAATGGAGGTGGTGGGCGAGAGAAGGATGAGGGCCAAGCTTTCTTCCTGAAGGGATAACGTCTCCCGCCCCCTGCAGAAGACCCTGACAGCACTGGACAGCTCCGTCAGCGATGGGCTGCTCCACCCGCAGTGTTCAAATCAGCGATACCACAGGTCTTTTCTTCCTGCTGCTGTCAGACTGTGCAACCAGCACTGTTCCCAACAACCCACCAGGCATTCCACAAACACCAGTGGAAGTAATATCTGCCATATTTCTTTGTAATACATGCAACTTTTTTTGCTCACCAGTTTTTGGCATACGTGCAGTACTACACTTCATGTAAACAACATGAAATAATACATGTTTTTTCCTCTTTCAGCCTCGTCTCAACCTTGAGGCTGCTATCATGATGCAAATTTCCTCCTGTGGGATTAACAAAGTTCATCTCATCTAATTTTATGATTCTCTCTGTTCATCACTATGAGATTACCCTTTCACATTAATCGCTTGATCCATTGTCTATGAAACATTAATGATTGCTTGGTGCATCTGTAAAGATCATCTTTCAGATTTACTGTTAATCATTGTGTATGTCGGCCAGTAAATAACAATAGATTGCAATAGAGAAGTTCCAAAAGTTGACAGTCTAGAAAGAGACAGGAAACAAAGGCAGCGAGAGAAGGGTATGACTTGCAGCAAACTTCCCCCAGCCGGGAATCGCACCATGACCATTGTAGTTATGTGGTATGGGCCTTCATCGTTAGACCACCAGACACCCCAACATGTTTGCTGTTCATTTGTAAAATGCTCAGTACATATCTTGGTTACAATTCCTTAATAATAATAATAATAAAAAAATCAATGTTTGCTTTTTGTTTTAAAACATATCGGCCAAAATACAGTACATTGTCCGACTTTTTAAAAACCGCAAATATCTATATCAGTATAGACCTCAAACATGTAATTTCCATCATGCTGGACTTTCAACCTAAATATATCAAGGTTTTACATGTAGATCAGTTATTTACAGAGCTTAATTTGCACGTTTGCAGCTCTGGTTCACTGGCTTGTGAGGCAATGTTGGATATTAACCACAGTTTCACAAAAACGCTTTTTATTCAACACAAATATTTAGAAGGTTTTCTCAGCGTGATATTGTGCTACTTTCTCTCACTGACAAAACAAACAAACCTGACGCAGAGCAGGGTGAATAATCAATATAATATCAATACTGTGTTGTGAGAGTTGATGTGAGTTCTTTGGTCAATAAACTGCTTGTTCAGTACCTGTGATCCTGGTCTCAAAGGTCACACGTGCACCTGAGCACATGTGACTGTTGACAAAGTGAATGTATCACTTCCTGTTCAGCCATCATTTCAACAGTCATTTTCCTTTATTCATATGTTCGGTGTCAAATTGTATTCTGAAAGCACCAAAAAGTCGTCGCCAAATTATAGTAATGTTTTACTGCTACATGTCGTTATCGGGATATGTGACCTAACACATTATGATATCTTAATTATGTCAGCGTCGCCCAGCTCTATGCTTAGAAGGATAATATTCACAGCACAGTGATGCTGACCTTTACTGTCGCATGTTTGCTTTGGGGTGAGTAGGGATCATCGAGTAAACAAATAATGGAAGATGCAATAATATCATTCATCAGGCATCATCAGGCTGCTTTCTGTCCTGAACAAATGAAACCATATTAAAAAGCCCTTCAGTGTGTATGTGTATGTGTGTGTGTCCTTAGCCTGTGTGACCAGTTTGGTTGCGGTCCGTGTTACAGTCAGTCCCAGATGGCCGGTATCATTGGGATGGAAATGACACAACACTGTCACAGTGGGGACGCGTTTGCCACGGAAATGACCTCCTGACCTCCTGTGTGTGCATGCCGTGTGTGTGTGTGTGTGTGTGTGTGTGTTTACATGCAAAGTCTGAATCATTTGCAGTCCGGGCAGGCAACCAACATTTTTGACCACACAAACCAAAACTTCTCCCGACAGCCAACTCGAACATACCCAGCCCTCTCAGTCATGTCAAATTACTTGCCAAACTGACTGCTTCACCTGGGTAACGTACCGGCTGCCCCGACTGCTTTAACAGCCAGTTAGTGTCGCTCCAGATGCAGATCGGTTGGCTGTGGAGTAGATTCAAAGATTTAGCTGTGGTTGATGATTCTTTCACCGCGCTGTTGGCAGTAAGAAAAGCAGTGAGGGGGTGATTACAAATGCAATTCATTTTTACTCTGATTCTAGTAAAATGTCTCTTTCTTTTTCGGTGCTGCTCTACTGCGCTGGTCGATCCACCTACCCTGCTTTTCCTCCTCCTCCTTCTGCGGTTTGGACACTAAAGGTAAGCAAACTAAACGCAGTGTTAAACTTCTATTCTGTCCTGGTGGATTTGTGACGATTGATTGATTTCGTTTAACTGATCTTGTGATCCCAGCGTTAAGACCTTGGGTAGTCCCATTGGAGAACAATGGATTCCAGTACGACCTGAACAGGAGCCTATTTTTGCGTGCTTTAACACTGTGCTGTTAAGAACTTTAGAATACCCGATGGTCAATGGTGACTCCCATGACTGACTCAGTGCTGCTGTGAGTGCTCAGATGTTGTCAATAGGTTAACATGTAGGTTAATATGCTGGAATAAGACTGAAATCAAGTGTGCCGGCCCATCTGAGCAGGTTCTGTAAGAAAATACTGTGTTTATTATCTTTCCAACTTTACAATCAAACCAAGACTGGATTAGTTGAGTCACTCCCAGTAGATCCTGTATTGTTGGTTTCTAAGGAGTAAGTGCATTTTGGACTTCTCCAAGAGAGAGTAGATAACCTCGTCTTTAGTTTCCATTGAGTAGATTCTAGATTGGTGGCTTCTAATGAGTCAGCTGTCTCTGGATGTGATAGCTTTTAATGAGTCAGTGGATCCCAGAATTTTTTGTTTCTGACCAGACCAAATTGATATGAATTGATGAATTGTTGGTCTCCTGTGGCTCAATCAGTCCTGGACTTGGTTTCATGGTTTCAAGTTAGTTTCCTGTCCCTGGATTTGTTGGTGTGTAATGGGTCAGTAGATCACACTCGGCTCACACTCGTGTTTAATGAGATCCTGGACTTTATAGTGAATTTACTGATCACGGTTCCCAGGTCTCTAATGCGTCCGTAGACCCTGGACTGATGGTTTCCAGTAAGTAAGCAGAGTCTTGATCATCATTGTTGATCCCTCTCTCAATTCCTCTCTGAATAATATCAGTGAAAGACTAAATTAAATGCAGACTTGTGTCAGAGCACATTTTTGGTTTTGGTAAATGGTCTGCACCAATACAGCGCTTTACACTACAGGCCACATTCACCCATTCACACCTCGCTTTCCTACACACACACACACTCAACAATATGGGGTTCAGTATCTTGCCAAAGGACACTACAACATGTGGACTGGAGGAGCCGGGGATCGAACCGCCGACCTTCTGGTTGGGGGACGGCCCGCTCCACCTCCTGAGCCACAGCCGCCCCATTTTGTTCCCTGGTTGCCGGGTTTTTCCTTCAAAAAGCTCCTCAGTCCTCGCTGGCAACATGTGAATAGATCTGTGCCTGACACACACACACACACACACACACACACACACACACACACACTCAATGCGACTCGCCTACCTGCTTCAGACTCTCTCTTCTCTCATTTCTTTCTTTCTTCTTTTTTTTTTTTTTGTGCAAATCACACAAGCTCCTCCGTCTTATCTCTCTCTCTCTCATTCTGTCACCATTTTCCTGTGAACTTCCCTTTTGCTGTCATCTAATTTTAGTCCTCTCTCACCCTCTCGCAACAGTTCGCAGTCTCTGTTTTTGGCAGTGTACTCTGACTGACACATCCTCTCGTGGAGAGGATGAGTAGATTGAAATGAACTCAAGACAGCCAGTAGAGCTGCACGGAGAACTTCACACAGCCAAAGACACAGAAGCAGACATGCGAAAGAAATTTTTTTTTATTTTTTTTACTGTACGTGTTTCGTGCTATTACTCAGTAATGTTTTCTTTAGGTGTCCTGCAGTATTCCATTCTTGGTTTGGCCGGAGAGCCTGTAAATTCTAAATCCTTAAATTTTTGACAATGCAGTAAGTCTCAGGTCTGTGCAGTAATAGTTCCTGTCCTAAGAAAATCCTGATGAGGTTTAAAATGAAGGACACGGTCGGGATTTTCCGATTCAACAAGATCAGGAGTAAAACGTGAAGCTGCTGTGGCAGCAAATTTGGACCACTTTCATGTTCTCCTCATTTTGCTGAATTTTAAGGACCATACCATTGATTTTTCATGTTTCAGCCCTTTAACTTATGCATACTTCACAGTTCTGGCAGCAGTGTATGAAGACTACCTAGTATTAAGATTGCGTTACAGTTTACCTCAGTATCTAACAAAATTCAAAAGCCTAAACCAGTTTCAGGAGACTAGCATCTTATAATTAATGCATCACAGTGAAGACTGAGATACCTCTCTCTTTTTTTTTTTTTTTTGCTTTAGTGAAACTTCAGTTGCCCAGGGATTAAAGTTTGAGCAGCAAACCTTTCAGTGTAAAAAGGTATTGAATCTTTATTACTGCGTCTGTCTTTGTTTTCTGGGTTTGGCTCCACAACATAGAACAGTTTTCAGCATCTGAATCTCCGACACCGGAATGTCCTTGAATGCACCACTAAGGGTTTTTGGGAGTTTTGCAAAAAGTCTGACAAGTGAAGGACAAAGAAATAAAAATGATAAATTGTCTGTGGTGGATTATTTTTTGAAGCAAGTTTAAGTTCTTTGGAGGGAGAATGTTATAAAATACACCAATGGCTGAACTGAGAGGAAGGAAATGATATTTTGCTTTGCTGCTTTCTGAGACGGACGAGGATGATGGGAACTTTAGGCAATTTGTAGTTAAGTCTTTTAAAAGTGCAGATATGCTGCATTAAGTCAATGACTTTGACATGAAAATCAACTACTCCTGTACTACCTCGGTTCTTGTGTTTCAATCAGTTGGCACTAGGATCCATTGGCATTTGTGCATTGGTATTGATCAGTTCCCCCACAAACCTATAATCATCATGTCAGACTGAGACTGCGATTGCACCGTATCTGGTTTGCGAAAAAAGGTCAACCAGAGTTCTTCCATTACATTTTCTCAACACGTATGTGGATACGCGTGGTGACGGTTCGATCCTCCAACCTCTGACCCCTGACAAAATCCGAACATTGGATTAATTTGATGACGTCCTTCTGTTGTTTTTTTTAATGATTTGCAGGGACTCCAGCTGATCTGATCAGCAGCACGTGCTCCCTCCGTGTGTTTCTCTAAAATGGGCGTCCTCCACGGCTGATACGTTCGAGTGTGTGTGCCTAGACTATGGATTTGATGATGAACACCGCTGGTTTCCATGGCGATGGCTGTGTGTGTCGTCACATGAGTACGCTGATTGACGTGTGTTTCCGTACATGTAAAAATGCATGATCTTTGTATAAGCATATTTTATAAGTATGTAATCGTGCTTCATGGAGTGTTTGTGTCTTCATGACTGAATCAACATAATTGAACATTTCTATATCTCTTTGTGTTTGCATGTATCCCTCTGTGAACATGCTCCTACATTCTTATTCTTATATGTCTCCCTCTGTTTTGTTTTTCTGTACATGTGCATCTTTAATTACCTGCGTTAAGGTGTGTGTGTGTGTGTGTGTGTTAACGTGGGTAATTGGCTCTGGAGGCCCGTCGATACTCCGTTAGCTGCAGTGTCTTGAAGGGCACTCTGTCGATCCATACAGCTCCTCTGACTCTGAATATCATCCTCCATCTGTTAAATAAACAGCGGCAGAGCTTCAATCTTCCAGCCCGCCGACTGAATCATTTACAAGGTTAATAGGGACTCGGGCTGCTCACCCATGGCCTGTTCCTCTCCTCGCCTTTCTTCTCGGTTTTCGTTCTGGCTCGTTAGGGATGTCGGGGCTTTTTACAGGGTCTTAAAAAGTTCAGTCGTTGTGAGGAGAGAAAAGGAGCAGACCCGGGCATTTTACACGGATGTTAAAAAATTTTACATGCAGATATCCCTGCGAGAAAACGGCGTGGAAGCCTGTTATTTGTTCCATCAACAGATGAGAGACGTTCGTTTCTGGTGAAGGAGGAAAGGCTTCTCTCAGGCTCATTGGCCTGTGTGTGTGTGTGTGTGTGTGTGTGTGTGTCACCTTAAATTCTTTGTCTGCATCAATCGCATACACTGAAGCAAACATCCTTCAATACCACTTGACAAGAAATGAGTTAAAACTGCAGCATGGACCCGTTTCACATTAAAACGACGCGCTGGGCGTTTTCAGAAGTTGTTTTCAAGCCTAAATCCGTGTTGGCAAGGACCAAGGGTTTGAGTGACACAGTGAATCAAATCAGTTTTTATACCCAGCCAACGTTAGCTAGCAGAGATGAGCTAGCATTAGGAGTGCATTTTGTTGCTCATGCCTCCAACTTGTCATTTGTAAGAGGGAGACTGTGTAATTTCTTCTTTCTTTGGTTGGTCAGACGTCGGTGGTAGTTTGACATGTCTTCTTAACCCCCTGTGATAAACTGGTTTGGTTAGAAATACTGTGCAGATTTCTACACTGATATAAAGACCTTCGCTTTTCATGTTTTTGTGCCGGAAACTTGGTTGCATCTCGTTGGCTGAAACATCTTGGGCCTGCTTTAATTGAATGTGCTATTCACAAATAGGGGAAAGGATCATCAAAGAGGACAGAGCTCTACCAAAAACATTTCTTAACCGTGCACAAATTCCGGTGGATTGTAAAAAAAAAAAAAGTGGTGCTGTATTTTAATTAAAGGAAACTGTCTTGTGACAGTGGGCTTATTCCTCTAGGCTTTTTCCAATAGAGCAGGGCTCCGAACTGCTTAATGATTAAATGAATTATGATCGCACTCCTCTATAAAGTTCTGGGTATGTTGCAATCCATTTTACAATAACCTGCCCAGACCTGTATTTGGAGGTTGGAGGTATTTGGAGTAGAGCTATTGGATCTTGTAAGGTCCCACGAATTTCATATTAGTTTTTACATCATTTTGTTTTGAGAAAATCCATGACGTGAACTGGTGAATGTTCTGAGTTCTGGGCCAGTTGGCACGGAATGACCCTCGAGTAAGTTACTGATCACAGCAGTGTGAGTTTGAGTTATGAACTCGGTCGGATGCGAAGTAAGGGTTCGTGTTTTGATCCAAAATGCATCAGTCAGATGCTAAGCTTAATGTTTGTTCCCATTAGGTAACAGAGAGCAGTAGAGAATGCGAATTTGAAGTCTGAGACAACTAATGATGCAATACATATGAATGAGCTGGTGTTTATCTACTCGGTATCCTTGAATTAATGTTCGACACAACATGAATCAGGATTTATGAAACACGATTGAAAACAGATAGTGAAGGCACATCCCTCTTTGACATTTCTATACATTTCTTTGACGGATGTTTTATTTATTCCTGTGTGGTTGCCCGGGGCAGGTGACGTTTGCTCTTCCAGGTGTTCACGTGTGACACAGATGTTACTCCTGCATGTTGTGATGTATCTCTGTACACTACATGTCTCCAATGTGCCAATTCCTGTGCATTTCTCTGCACATTTGTGTGCTGTCGGCGTGCGTCTCCTGTGCTTGCGTTCTCAACGCGAGAATAATGCATGTGGAAATTCACCCTTTCATTTGCCAGCGGGGCCCGCGTCCTCTCAAGCCTGCCAGCCATGAAATAAATATGAGAGCAGGGGGAAGAGCATAATGAAGCCTCAGCGCCAGTCCACACGGAGAGGACTGATTGATGCTGAGGAGATGGAGGTAGAAAATAAAGAAAAGGGGAGAGACTAGGAACGAGTGGCCAGAGGAGGAAACAGATAAGAGAACGAGATGACAAAAGAAGAAGAGACAGATGCAGGGTCGAAGGAAGAATGGCTGACTGATGAGAGAATAGAAGCAATGGCCTGAAGAAGAGAAGGGTGGGGGGACGAAAAAGAGGGGTCAGAGGATGGATAGATGCTTCAGTAACAGTCTGGAAAGTGCTGAAATGAAGTGCAGGGTTTTTACCTTTCACTAGTCTATCATGCAGTGTTCTCTGAATAAGCCCGGAAACCTGATCCACCTGCTGATCCACTCTTGAAAATCCCTGTGTGCTTATGTGAGGCCAAATGAACTCTTTACTCAGGAATGGCAGTCTGAACCATTTCTTGAAACAAACGCACAATCAAATTCACTAGCTCGGTTTTTGACACTGTGCCTACCCGGTAAAGCTGGATGATGAAACAGAAACATGCTCTATCCTCCAAAGACCGATTTTCAGCCTCCAAGCCGCGCGTAGAGACCACGCGTTTGGGAGAAGTCGTACAGAGACGAGGATATTGCAGTTCCACTGCTGCAGTACGGTGATATTTAATGGTACTCATTTGTTGTAATATCTAACCTGCCAGCCAACATGTTCCTGCCGTGATTCTGAGATAAATAGAGCTTGCGGCGCGTGTTATGTTCATCCATTACTGTCGCGGAACATGCAATTTGTTGAGTGCTAACCCTTGCGAAAACGTATGTTTGGGTTAACGTCATACGCTCTGAACCTGTGCTACCCATCTCTACTGCAGGGAGTGAGTTCCTGTGTTTTCCAGAATGCCTTAAAACTAATCCAAGTGCAGAGCCACGAATTTGTTTCATTGAGGGAAAAAAAGAGTGAGCAGTGTGTGCATGTGTCTTAAATTTGAAAATATCTCTTGACAGATCTGCAGGAATTAACATTTGACTAAAGAGTTCTCATGATGAGACGACGGATACTGTAGGTGGTCAGTTCTTTACAAACACTGCATAGGAGCATTTTCTGCTTTTTCAACCACTGTCCTAATGTCAATATTTGGGAACTAAATGTCATAAAAGATCAATTCACCAAACTCACCCAATTACCCCCTTACAACTTTCAAAGTTCAGTAGAACCAACTCCACACAACTCAAATGTTTCTGAATTATGTGTGGTAGTTAAATATTGTATCTGCCAATTTATCATTTTATTTGCACATATTCAGAGAGAAAACTGTTTTTTTCTTGTTGCTATGATACTAAACCATTTTCTTGGTGGTGAAAGAAAAAAGTTGAAAGAGTGTTTAAATGTTCTTTGATTTACACACGGTGCACTGGGTTGTAAATAGAATGGACGGAGGGACCACCTGATGGGCACATTGTCTCACAAAAAGATGTAGACGCCGGCGTCCTCACACCACGGGGCTCTGCAGAAGGGGGTTAAGGTTTGGAGAGGTGGTCTCCATGAATCTCTGGTGTCAAAATCCATCCATCCCCCTAACCTCTCTACCTGCAACTCTTTGTGCGCGGCTCGAATGCTGGACATAAACACGAGATTGTTCCTCTCACTTTTCTCAAGTGGACAAAGATGGACACTCCGCCTTCTCTGTGTTTCCTCTTGTTCCACCTGCAGGAACTGTTCCCCGTCAGTAAAAAGTGGCCCTAGAAAGAAGCTCTTTTGCTCTAAAGGTCTGTCGACAAAACCATAAGTTTTAGATCGCTGTAACATTTTCTGATATCAAACTCCACTGGAGCTGCTGGAGATGCCCGGAGGTGACGTCACATCTCTTTCTGATTGGCCAGGTATCCACGGTAAGAAGAACCTACTCACCGCACAGCTGAGTTGACAGGTTTTAACGCGTGCTTTTCCTTCGAACGGTGACGGCGTTTTAATTGGAGAGGATTAGCGTTGGCCTCGGCCCAGTGTTCAGTGGCGACACACGGGGAAAAGTCACGGCAGGGCGGGATGGGGTTTTCTATCTGCGAGGAGTGTTTGTGGCTGCCGGTTCATTTCAGTCGGCCTGCCTGTCTGCCTGTGTGTGACATGGAGCCTAAATTAAGCCCCTTGAGACAAATGTGTGATATCGGGCTATATAAATAAATTTGACTTGACTTGACTAAATGGAAACTCACCCTGTGTCTACGGGTCCGTTACAGGCGGGAACCCTTCAAAGCTGACACCTTCGCTCAGACACACACACACACACACACACACACACACACAGGAAATGTACAAGCTCTCACACACACTTGATGAAGAGAAAGCGCACTCTCTAAATCACAAACACACTGACGCACGTGTCACACAGGGAACTTTGATTTGCCTCCTCCTCCCTCTGGCGTGAGCTGGCTCCTCACAGTTAATTACAGGCCTGGATCACTCTGTTTCTCCTCCTCCTCTTCCTCCACCTTGTTTTCAGTCGTCTTCTTCTCCGAGAGGTGAGTGTTTGGTCCCAGGAGGCTCCTCTGAGCTCCTCCAGATGACAGATGAACAGTGACATTGTCAGATACACCGAGCTGCGCCCTGCTAATTGTGTTACTTCAAGTAAACGGAGAGTCTGTGTGTTATGCTGCAAAACGAGGGGGTGACTGTGTGTGTGTGTGTGTGTGTGTAAGGTATTGAAAGTAATAATCTGTGATGTCCAAGTTCACTGTTGTAAATGATCATAAAATTACTATTAATGATGTAATTATTATTAATGTAATAACATAACAGTTTTTTTCTAAATGGAGTGAAAATGTATTATTAACTGCTACAGCAATAACTTAACAGTGTGCTCATATGCTCAACTAATATTGTTCTAATTGAACAGAATTCTACACTGCTCATTAAAGTATTATCAGGTTCTGTACTACTGTGGCCTCAGAGGCCAATTTCAGTTTGTGATTAAAAAACGTAAGAGAGGGAAGCTGAACCTCCAAGATGAGGACAAGCTCTGTTAGTCTCTGTCTTACTGCGCTGCATAGATGTTCAGAGGACTTGTGACACTGGATATGACAATATCTGATAGTAATAATGCTTTAAAAATAGATAAGACAAAACAAGAGCGTAGATCGGAGTCAAATAAAATTGAAAAAAAATATATCCTTCAAGGTGGCGTTTAAAGATCAGGAATATATTCTGTGCTTTAAAGAGATCATTAAAATAAAATTCACCAGACTTTGAATAAAACAGGTTCTGGCAGGTATTCGGCTTTTGAGTATCAAACATACAGCACCTGCAGACTGAAAGTTGAAAGTTACAAAGTCAGCAGTAGAACCGCAGCTGTGGTTAGCCTGCGATTTATGTTGATCAGGATGGATTCCACTTGAGACAAGTTGTCATGCTGCACACATTTATTAGAAACTGCTCAAGCAGCTCCTGCACCTTAATATTCTTCTCTGCTGTCCGTTTGTATAATCAGTTTATTCCAAACACTCATACTTTCACCTGAATATGATTACATCCTTTAGTTCGTTGCAAACCTCTGGTTGAGACAAGCTCGGACGCCAAAGATAATTTCTGGAAGCATGCTTGTTTATTCTTTGCTCTTCGGGAGGGATGGGATTGGCTGAATTTGGGGGAAATGGGCCCAAAAATTATGCACAAGTCATCTAGTGTCAGGGCTACAGACTCATTTTCTTGATCACTCAATTATCTCATCTCTAAAATGTCAGCAAATAGTGAAGAATGCCCGTCGCATTTTCCCAGAGTCCCTACTGACATCATTAAATCTCTTGTTTTGTCCGATCAGCAGTCAAGAACCGAAGGATAAGATTTGACATTTTGACTTAAGAAATGGCTACCACGAATAATGGATTATCACAGGCGTTGCTGATTAAATTCCTGTCCATCGACGGTGGTCACAGGATCACTGAAAGTGGACAGCTGAAGACTGGAAAAACGCGGCCTGGTCTGGTGGATCTGGATTTCTGCTGAGACAGGAGATGGTGGGGTCAGAGTTGGTGGTGGCGGTGTAGCGGTGTGGGGAATGTTTTCTTGGCTCACTTTGGGCCTTAATACCAACCAGTCACGGCCTGAATGCCGCCGCCTGTCTGAGTATTGTTGCCGACCGTGTGCTTCCCTCTACGGCCACAGTTTACATCTTCTAATGGCCGCTCCCAGCAGGATAATGCCCCCTGTCACAAAGCAAAAGTCGTCTCCAACTGGTTTCATGAACCAGCAGTGCAGAACCTTTGTCTCCCCCTTCTGGCAGTAAGAGTAATTACACAAGCACTGCCAGATGCAGAGAAAACTCCACAGTTCCAGGACAATAATTCATTATTAGGTGGAATAAAAGTAATGGCATAGCCTACTCCAAATATTTTAGGAATGGCAACCTGTCCAAGAGCAGCAAGGCGACATCCGTGACTGCCCTGCTCCTCTTTCTGGGTTCTCCAACGAGGAGAGGCTGAGTTTCTTTTTTCATCTGGAGAATCAGAAACTTTTCTGGGACGCTTCCTAGGTTCCTCCGCCATGGGATCCGCCATGCTCCTACTTGCTGCGAACTTGCTGGTCGACGCGAAAACGCGTCCGTACCGGTGCGCAGCGCGGGAAAGTCGCCACAGACACCGGACTTAAAACTCTGGTATACCGCGAAAAACGGAGGGATTCACCCGGAGCCGTGTAAACTCGTTTGGCAGGGGCTTGAATGTAGTGGACGTTCGTTTGTTTGTAAAAGTCCCGCACTCCAGCTGTAAAATCAGAGATGAGACTTTTCAATCCTTTGCAGCTCAGGTTTTTTTTTCCCCCCAAATATGCAGAAAATAATGGACTGGCAGACATGTAAAGGCAACATCATTTTGAATATTCATAGACAGGTGGAATATATCTGAACTGGTTCAAAGCTGCTGGAGAGGATTTGCATGCGCCACAAGTGGGATCTAGATTTAGACACAGTTTGGACAGTCTGATCGTTGTTAAGTGACTTTGTCAAGTCCAAAGTCTTCAGATTTGACTCGACACTGCCTTGAGCCCAAGTCATGTGACCTGTCTGCTCACCTCTGCTGCGGGACTGGCACGCATACCGACAGCACACCTCCATCCTTTGAAACCTAATGCTCTTATTCTACCAATTACACGGCGGAAGGTGGAGGTCTGCCTTCGCTGTGAGAGATAAAAAAGAATTTCACAGGATTCCAGAGCTCTGATCTTGACAGATGAGCAGCCGCTCGCTCTCCAGATTACCTTCCCCTTCGTTCAATTTCACATTTTCTCCCCCTCTGCACTATCACAGGAATTATGGAAATGAGAGGCGCTGGCCTTGCCAAAAACCAACATTAAGGTAGTGAACACAAGCAAGAGGAACCCAGGAAGTTAGGTGTGTACGTGCTCGCCTGTACGCTGGAATGTGGCCGATGCGCAGAGGGGTTTGAAGATAAAGACAGAAATACCCGAGATCCTGAACACCTTCCTCTTTGTTTAATTCCTTCTCCTATCATCTCCTACCATGGCCTCTTCTCTTCTTTCCTTCCCTCCTCTGCATCATCCTCTCTTCTACTCCCCTCCTTTTTCTTCTTTTCCTCTGCCGTCACTCGGTTCATCTCAACACCTGAATTAATTTCCTTTCCTCCGACCACATTGTCCTTTTATCTTTCTTTTCTACTCCCTTGCGCCTCACTTCATTCCCTCTCTTCCACTTATTTAATTTCCTCCTCTCCATCCCTCTCTCTTTCTGCTCGTGCTCTCATCACCTCTTCTCTTATTTCCTCTCCACCAGTCGTCTCCACCCTTACTTCCTCTTCTCCTTACCACCCGCCTTGTTGTATTGTTTACCGTTTATTTCCGGTCCCCATTAGTTGTTGTCCTGGCAACGGCTGATCCCCGTGGTATCCATAGTAAACATATACGGTATAATCAACAGACATTTACGCTTAAAATACCTGCAGTATACAATGAAGTAAAATAAATCACCACTACACCTACACAGTAGAATTACCATTGAAACCACTGATAGCTTGTAAAACATCTATGTGACTATATAGATGACTATCCAGGCCTATTTATAAAAAAAAAAATCAAAAGCCTTTTTCTTCACTGTATTTATTTCTTGAGATTGTCCTCCGCTCTGTCTTCGTATTAGTGTTTGTCTGAGATGGTGTAACGTGGTCCCTCCATAGCTGCCTTGTTCTGTCGATACTTCTAGACTCTAACTTTTAAATCATATCTAAACTACTCCATTTCTAAGCAACGCTAATAAACTACACCTTAACCTGGGCTCTATTGTCTTACTAGAGATGCACCACCGCACCATGGACTGTGTAACCTACAGGGTGCACCTTCCTGTAAGACATAGGGGACATCTGACTCCTCCTCCGATTCTTGGGACCGAAGGCTGAGCCGCAGAGGTTTAGTCTCACTGACTGGCTCCGTAAGGGCCTCTATGGAGCCAGTCAGTGAGACTAAACTTGATTAAAGAGGCATAATTTCTCCTAAAAGCAGTGGTTCTCAAACTGCCCTTCTTAAGGAAACCCAAAAAAAATCAAATGAAATATTCTCATCTTCTCAGGGGACTAGTACGTTTTACACGTTTCTTATTAGGTTTTGTTGTGCAGGTGAAAAATGAGTTTTAAGACACAAAAGTCGCTGGAGTTTCCTGATCCATTGAGGGTAAACCTGAGAGATGAGATCCGTGTTGTACTTTGTCGCTTTGCTGCGACCTAGGCTGAATCTGGGTGGCTTTTCCTAGCCTCCGAGCACTCTTGCTTGAACCAAACACGGCTGACAACATTTTGTCTTGGACACATTTAGAACAGCGTCCATAGTAATTCTGTACTTGCAGTGTTCTCCTTCCACTTCCTACCTATTTCCTCTCGCCCCATTCTCCTCCCCATTCAGCCAAAGAACAGATTTCTGAAGCCTGCAATTAAGTTTTACGCATTTTGGGACTATTTTTGCAAACTTGAGAGCTTAAATGTATAGACCTGGAAGCTGCCATCATAAGAAATCCTCTCCCTCTCTGTTCCTCTTTCTCCTCTCAGTCTATCCTTCCCTCCGATTGTGGGGCCGATCGCCTCAACGAGTGGCGCTCCGGGTTCAGCATTCCTCTGAGACGCTGAGTATATTTAATGTGCTTTCGGATCTCAAATTTAAATCTCATATCAGTGCTTCACAGCCAGTTACCGGGCAGAAATCATGATAGCACACGCCGAGCTGAAAGTATAAATGCCAACGCTACCAGGCCGTTGAGACAAATCAATCCACGGACCGGTTGTCTCACTCAGCTGCCTGCCTGCCTCACAGAGGCTTGTATTACAATGTGCCGTTGTGCCGTCACTTTACACCTGGATAAATGGCTGGAAAATCAATACAGACATATAAAGTGACAGATACATAAATAAACAGAACGTTGGATCCAGGAGTGTAATACTTCGGTTTCAACCATAACCTGACAGACCCAATTCCGTTTTTTTATTCCATTTATCGAACCGCTTTTAAATAATAATGTTGTACATGCAAAAGATACAACTAGTATGAGCTAAAAGTTAGATGCGTGACAGCTGGGGGTGTGTTGGAATCTGAATGTGAATTAAATATCTGCTAATAGGATAAAGCAGAGGCTCAAGAATGTACAGTCAGACGCGTAAAAGACATTTCAAACAGGTTTACCACTGAGTTTCTTGTACATATCCACCCTCTTATACAGCCCCATTTACACCGCCCTCTTCTCTTTATTAACAGTCTCTAATTGGAAAACCAAACTCCATTACCTCCACAAATATCATTCATAGACACAGTTAGAAGGCGGTGTAATTTTACACTAATGTAATCTTATCCTCTATACTGAGCATAGAGGGAACGTATTGTTATCACTGCCTTTAATTGCCAAAATCCTCCTACACACACATGTGTACAGCGAACACACAAAACTCCATCGTAAACATGCGCACACAGACGTTCTTCAGAGTCGCTAACCTGATGTGACGGGTCTCTCTGCTCTATTTGTCTTGTTTCCACACACTGACAACGCAGTCGGTTACTGTCTGTCTGTTGGAAGCTTTGTTAAACAACCTCGTACGGCTGGATATTAGACCTCAGTGCTTATTTTGATGCGGACCGAAATGTGTTCACTGAATTCTCCAGATCCTTTTTCTTGTTTACTTCATTCTTTCATCAGATATTCCTGATTTAGATCATAACTTCTCAGCTCTCATACTCCTTCTTTGTCTCAAACACGATTAAACACTGATTCATTTGAGAGGTTTCACATACTGTATCTTGTGAAATATACTTGAATTTCAGTAGTGCCTACGAAGGTTAGGTATCATTTAAACTAATTTGTGAAACGACCAACAAAACAAAAACCAGAAAACTGGCATCTCGCTCATAAACCTGTATAATAACACAGTAGGTAATGTGAGGGTTTTCTCTTTTTTCTCTTATGCCAAGAAATATGTTCGGGGGCTTCTGTGGAACCTGCTCAATGATGAAATGCAGTCTTCGAAATGCTTCTGAAACAACGGTTACATGTAATCGAGCTGTGAAAGCTTTTACTCTTCAACCAAAGTCAGTCGAGTTTTGGTTGGACCCCAGCATATTTTCACCTGGAGGTCACCACCTCCCAAACACCCTGCACAACAAAGCAAAATCCACTCTGCTGCATTAAGTCATTTCCATTTCCCATGAAATCCAGGGTCGTCATGTTTCCCGCCGGCAAAGAAGGGAATTTCATTTTCATATTTCTGATTTCAGTTCAACCTTTTTTACTCTTTCTTCTGATAAGTAAGATTGTACAAAAGTGCTACACTCATGTTATTTTAGTTTCAGACCGTACTTCCGTGTTTGGTTGGATTTAGGCACAAAAAAAACTACTTGGTTGGGTTCAGGAAACGGTTGTGGCTTGGATAAAAATGAGTTCTTCCTTAAGGTTAGAGGATCTTTCATCACGATGGAAACAATCATAAACACGCCGTTAATGTCGTAGAACGGTCATGAGTAAAAGAAACGACACTGACTATCGGTTTCAGGCAGGAAATGAACAGCATTCCCCTGTGTCAGAGTCCCGTACATCCATCCACCCCAACCTCTTCTCTATATACTACGTCACCTGATTTTCTTCCATTGCTCCCGTCATAATTGCTATGACCAGTAGAGGTTGTCTAACCATAAAATGGAATGGTGGGTGGTAATAAACTACCGCACAGTTGACCTGTAGGGTCATTTTCTACTTTCCTTTACAGCTGCTACAAGATGTTCATGTCGTGTTTCCTCTTTTGGAATGAAGCCAGTGACAACAACCAACCCTATCATCATTGTTTTAATCATCTCCCACAGAGATTAAATACTGCATTTCCAGTCATCACTCACTACCCTTTATCTCCAGACACTGAGCGGATTATAAAGTTTTTATGTAAACAATCTGGCAGCGAAACTCCGATCTGCACACGTAATCTAATGAAGTGCCGTCTTAAAGTTAGACTCCAAAGTGGGAACCCGCTCAGAAAACTTCTCTCCGAGCAGTAGAAGTACTGTACCTCAATTCACCTTCTCCCCACCAAATGGCATCCTCCGTGAGTCTATCCTCCCCATCAACTCGCTCTAATCTGCTCTCATCGCTCAAAAATTCCCTCGACCTCTCATATATTTCATGTTTTATTTCTCTTCCCACTGGCTCTCTCTTTACTTGATCCTCCCAGGGACACGGCACCGTCGCCGCTTGAAACGCTCTCAAAGGAACCGGAGCGTACTTTACTGTGGCAATCGTTCCAAGTCGTCCTCGAAAAAGAGCACCGGCTAAATGGTTGAAATGGAAAAATAAAAGTTATGTTTCAGGTTGCTGTGCCTCTGAGGAGAATAAACAGACGGTTTTAAAGTAGTGATCCTGAACACCCTCACTTCGGGGGAATTTTAGTGACACTTTTGTTGTTTAGCACTCGTCGCTGCGGTGTAATCTTCACAGTTTGAGTTGTTGTCGGTGGCACTTTTTTTCTTCACACTTTCAGCCACTCTGGCCATCACTGTTCATGCTAATTAACCAGTTTTCTGACTCAGTCTTCTCCAAGAAAACAAAGAAAAGAAGCTCATTAGCTGTGCTGTGGAGGGGACTGGTGTGACAGGAGAAATGAAGGAGGGAGGAATTAAAATGATGCTTCAGTAGCATTAGTGTGACACAATAACATTTAGTATGTAACAGTTAGCTACCTGCCAACATGCTATTGTAATCATGTTTAAATTAGTATATTAATATGCCGCTACATAGTCTAAACATGTAAGATATTGCATGTTGAAATGTGTTAGGTTGTATTCAGACAGAAAGCAAAGCACATCTGTACTGATGTTAGCTGTAAGCTAGCTAGCAACTGACGCGCTGACCGAGCTCCGCTCAGCCTCTGACTGAAACTCTGCCTCCTTCTGTCATTTCCCTTCAGTCTGTTTCCTCTTTCTGCTCGTCGCCGTGCATTTATGAAGCAGATTCGAAAAGCCCCGGGGCACTCACAACATTTCCGGCTTTTCAACATTTCCATCTTCGGACGATGCGTCTTTGTGTCAATTTGCGCTGCCTCTGGAGAATTTGCGTCTTTCCATTGGCTTCGTATGCAGCCACGCTACCTCTGAAATTTGCTTTTCATTCGTTCTGAACACACAGATTTCCAACGGGCAAACATTTAGTGTGTCGGAATTTCAAAGCGCAGCTCAGGCTTATGGAAATTTGGTGATTACTTTCGAAAGTAAAATCGCAATATCACGAACGATGTACTTTCAAGCTGTGTCTAAATCCATCTCGGAGGGCGAAACGTCCACCTGAATTCCAGGGCCAGTATTTTATTTTTAATGAGAGAACATCTTCAGGTGATTTCCATGCTCTATAGAAGCCTGTAATGGGATTTAGTTTCATGCCAGCATCACTTTGCCAAAGCAATGCCGTCACCTTTTTCATACGGTGGATGATTTTTATTCTGGAAAGGAACACTTTGTGCAATTATCCCACAAAAACTGGATCAGAAACAAATCAAAGTTACCAAGATATTACTGCCATTATCCTGCAGTGAAAGCAGAGCGACTGTCACTCACTGTCGTCTGGATGGCTGACAGCGAGACCCGGGACACTGCCTTACTACATCACACTCACACAGACACACACTATTTATACCCTTTAGGGTTTTAATGTGAAGAGATAGAAAGGATATCCAAGGTTGAGCATCTGCAGATCGGTTGGAGTTGCTCGCATGTTGTTGTATACAGACGCACGCACGCACGCAGACACACCACTAACAGTATACTTGTGCATCATTGCGCCCATCACAAGTGTGTGAAGTGGGGATATTATTGTCACACTGCTGGCAGGCTGGCAGTGCCTGTCCTTATAACTCTCCTTCTGCTCAGGCTCCAGGCGCTGCCGTTCTATCTGAGAGAGTTCTGGCAACCCGAGGTCTGCAAACTTTCTTCGGCTTCAAACTTTCCCTCATCTGGATGTCACTCCTGGGAGCCACTGCTTGGTTCCTAAGCACGATTCAGGGATAACAAAAGCCCTCTCCCAGGAAGAGGAGTTCACAAACAGCCAGGCTGGCAGGCTGGGTTTTTAGTGGAAGGTCAGGCAGCAGTGTGTAAAGCTGCCCACAGGCCTAAAGTTATTAAGCTACATCTATACTATCCAAACTGTGCACCGGCTCTGCATTATATTCCAGGTCCACAAATATTGTACAATACAGAGCTCTCTGACGTTTGCTATTGCGTATTTCAAGAACTACTTCTGGAGTCAGACAGTACTGAGACCAGCAGAGCTGCAAAGTGGGAGAGGTGCTATTTAGCAACAAGCTCCAGACCAAAGTGACAGAAAAGCACGATTTATGAATCGCGCCTGGATTAAGACTGATGGCCGTAGCATGACCCTACAGTGTAATCAAATTATCCAGGACGGTCCTGTGTTGAGGCATTTTTAAAGAGGAATCTGCATTGGTAAAATAAACTCATGGAACCAGTAGCTCCTCTCACTTCACAACCCTGTATTTCTTTGTGTTGCCCTAATTTTTTCCTGCCTTTTTCTCATCAAATTTTGACTTCCTCAACAGTATCAGCTGTTACCCAGGCTTGCATCAGCTAGTTGGATAATGTGAGCGATGTGGGGTGTCATGCTGTTAAAACCCTGACCTCTAAGGGGAGAGGAATGTAACCAATACACTGCTGTCAAAAGGAACACTGAAGCATTAGTATCCCAGTAATGATCAGAGGTTGATAAACTTGAACATTTGAGACGAGAATGAAGATCTGAGAAGACCAACAAAGGGAAGAAAATGGATGAGCCACATCAAAGGAGTATATATGTATGACAAAATAAACCTTCTATCAAATTCAGTGGGAACTCGGGGATTTGTATTACAACTGTGTAATAAAACAGATCTTAAAAAAAAGGTTAGAATCGAAGCAGCGGAGGGTGAGCTAACCGTCCCGTAAGTCTCTGCTATGAGTTCAGGTCTCAAAAGTCTGCATCGTGTAGTTTCCAAATTCCGAGTTGATAACGTCTTTACGTGAAATCGTAAAACCGGAAGAGTTCTCGTTAACATTTTAGCACCCAACTGGTTTAGTCAAACAAAATAAAAGAAAGGATCATAAAATGCTCCAAACTGGACTGTAGAGAAAATGTCCACTTTCCTGTTAATGTAGTACAGAGCAGGAATTCCCTGAGAGGAGACCAGCACTTTGCTCCGTGCCTGATGGGAAATGACCAGCGTGCTTGTATGCGATCCCATGAGCCAGTCGATTGTGTGCGGCAGGCCGACACACGTGCACATGTGTGGCCCGAGGCACAACATGACAAGAGTCTAAGTGCCTTGGTTGGAGGGGGAGGGGGGTGTACTTGTCTGTGTGTGTGTGTGTGTTTGTTGAGCTGGGGTTTATGCATGACTGAGGTAAGTGAAACTAGAGTTTAAAGCCTTACTCAGATAGAAAACACCAGTGGGCGTCTGTCTTTGGATTCACAGCATATGACACCACCAGAGGGTTGTAGCGGCGACGCAGGCAGACCGGTGCAGGTCCCCCCACAGATCTTACTGTTCATCACAAGCCAAAGGAGCAGCAAAGGAAGAATCGTGTTAGCGTGGATGTTCTAGGAAGGAAGCCAACATTTTCAGGTTGTTGGACTGTTTCAGTCATTCACAAATAAAATTAAAAAAAAAAAATGTTTTAAGGTACTTTACCTTTTTTCTGTCAGACCCTGGAAGAACCAGTAGTCCCCAGGCAGAGCAGAAACTCCGTCATTTGCATCATCGTCCAGGAAAAAACAAATGTTGCCCTGCATAAGTTAAATTAAGAAATGGGGGAAATATATAGTTAAAGGAAAATCATATTTCTATGGAAATCTCATATAAAAGTATACAATGCACATAGATCTAGTGCTTGAACAATTACTCACTAAAACATTTAGGTTAATAACATGGGATAATATGTAGCAATTTTGATAACTAGTTCAAAATGTCAAATATTGTGTCGTTCCATCTTCTCGAAGGCAGATTTTGCTGTTTTTCTCTGATTTGCGGTATATCATCGTAAACCATCCCTGGGCTTTCACTGTTCTGTCAGACGCAACAGCAGGTTTGTAGACGTCACCTTGAGCGTCAAGAATTGGTGGTGCTTTTTTCAAATGTTGTCATTTTATGAACTCACCAATTATATGGTAAATGTTCGACAGATTGACTGGTGATTAAATGCGACTCGCAGCCCTGCACAGATCATGCAGAAGCTCATTTTAGTGTAGACAGTCTCTTTGGAGAGCTGCTGAAATTATGTTCTTTATTTATTTTTCTTATCATTTCATTCACTACCATTCATTATTTGAAGCTCTGTTAGATAATGTCACTGTCTGAGTGTTGATACTTAGTCCTTTTATTTAATCTATGCAATGTGCATTGAATAATAACAGACATGAGGAGGACATCTGCTGTGCTGCGTGAGTGTGACTGAATTTTTTTTTTTTTTTTTCTGAGAGGCTAAATGACGGCGAAATATTTATCCCAGAGGATGAATATCCAGGATGTGCGTAGTTAAGCACAAGCAAGGAGAATATGGCAGCTCTGAATCTAATGCACTGGCAGCCACACCTGGAAAATGCCAATGGTGCTTCAGATCTCAGAAATACTCTCTTCTTTTAGACTGCCGGGGCTGCCAGAAAATCTGCGTGTGGTGTTATTTTAACAGTGTTAAAGGTTTAGGGTGGAGTTGTCCTTTAAGGCTCCAGAGGGGAAAAGGGAAGGGGGAGCTCTTGTTCTGTTCAGTCACCAAGAGGTCTTTAATGTCCGGATTCGCATCCTCAGCCGTCTGAGCACCCAGACATACTCCTGCGAGTGTGTGTGTGTGTGTGTGTGTGTGTGTGTGTGTGTGTGTGTGTGTGTGTGTGCTGGTGTGTGTGTGTTTTGGAGGTGCGAGTGCTGCGGGGCGAGCAGTAATTCATTTGACTGGCTGGTTCTGTTATTAGCCTTAGAAACACCACTGCTGAGTCAGCACCAGTGAGAGAGTGGGGTGAGAGACAGAGAGACAGACACAGAGACAGGGAGAGAGGAAAAACTAAAGTGAGGACAAATAGAAAAGAGGCAGAAAGATTTGAGATGGAGACACATCGTGTGGCCAAAAGTGTGTGGACACCTGAACATTCCTGCCATACCTGATGGTTGAACATGTTATTCCAACACCGTGGGCATTAATCTGCCGCAGCCTCCTCTCTTCTGGGAAGGTTTTGTGCAAGAGGGCATTGATATGTTGAAGCAGGAAAGGGCCGTCTCCAAACTGCAGAGAAAAGCGCAGACAAAAAGAAATGTTAGAGAGTGACGACCGATCTATCGGAAGTGAACATAGCAGGTATTAATCCATAAACTCTCTGATAATCGATCACCTTCGTCGGGTTTGCTTCATTTACCTCATCCGATACTCCTATACAGAAGAAACTTCCCAGGCACAGCCCTACCCCGCCACTCCCATGCCCTTGCTGACCAAGCACATCTACTGTAAATGTGTTTGGAGGAGATAAGCGAGGTTTGTTTGGGATTCAGGACTCTTGACCTGTTTCTTTGGAGCAGGGGGAGTTTGCTGTCAGCTGAGTGGTGTTACATAATACAAACGAGGCTAGCCAGAGGAAGGAGAGAGCTATGGTCTCCAGGAGCAATGATTGGCCTCCATGATGGTTTTGTTTTAGAGACACTGGTCCCAACACTGCACTCCACACTCCTAATTCCTCCCTGCTTTGAAAAAGTGGCAGTTAACGCACTTTTATTCCAAGAAGACAGTGCTGTCATTTCACAAACGTCAAACGAGTCCAGATTTTTGATTCCTCAACTTCCTTCTGCCCTGAGACAATTAAGAGAAAGATTAAAGAAAATAAACTTGGCCAGAGCTAAAAAGATCAGCTCTTCATTGCTTAGTTGATCAACAGACACTCTGTTCATCATTTAATGCATTCCTCAAGGAAAAAAAGCCAGGTACTGATCCAGCCTTTTGGGTATATAGGGGTTGGTCAATTGTTGAGTATAATCTTCTAATGGAAATGTTTTGGGTCAGTTTTCACGGACGTGTTCTGGTCGGTACCAACAAAGTACTGACGTTCGATACCCTGCTCTATTTTAACTATGCATGTCATATTGTTTGACTTCCCAAAGACTTCTTCTTTGACTTCTGGGTTGTGTTATTCTCAGGCTGTTTTCACAGTCCTCAGTGGTGGAACAGAGAGCAGATTGTGACAAAGCAATGTCCCCACCTCTGAAATCTGTTTTTTGGGATTTTTACAATCAGCGGTTTTTCCGAATCAGCTACAGTCCGATACGTTGTTATTAGCTCAGCCATCTGCTCAACATCTGCCTTTAGGTTTCCTGTTTCTTGGTGCAGCCAATGAAATCCATTGTCTGATGTTAAGAAAACAGATGTTTACCCAAAGTTTAAAAGTTGACAGAGAGGCCTGAACTCATCTAACATGAGTTTCTCTCTGACAGTGTAAACCGTCAACAGGCTTTGTTCGGTTGGTGTAGTTTTATTTCTGCGGTTCTTTGCGTCTTCTCTTTTCAATTGGCTGTGTGGGAGCCACAGCTTGTACTCAGAGCTCTGCTGTTTAAGAAGTGAGTGGTTTTAGACGAATGGCCTCCTGGGTCAGTCCTTGAATCCATGTACAAGCTTGACAAGTGAACGACCGAAACACGGGAAAGGTTACTTCGGTTCATCGGGGTTATTATTTTTAACGCCTCAGTTTTTATTTTCAGGGGCTGTTTAAAAATGTTCCAAAGGGTTTTAACTTAGAGTCTCTGTTAACCTCTGACCCTGGTGGGTGAAAAAGAGAGAGTGAGAGAGAGAGAGAGAGGGAAAGTTTGTGATACATGTAGGAAAAACACTGTCTGTAATGAAAGTAGAGATTAAATGAGTGACTTTATCAAATTAATAACTCTTTTATCCACATATAATACACAATTGCCATCATTTGTACAGACACACATCAGGTATCACAAATGTCCCAACATAAGAAGAAACATTTATGCACAAAAATCCCACATAAATAGATAGAAATCACATATGAAGCCTTGGGAATCTAGAGCTCGTCACCGACATGTGTTACACTAATTCTTTACCTCTTACCAGCTGATACAGACTGAGACTCACAGCCGTTCCGCAGACATCAAACACACAATGAATCCCCATCGCTGTCAATTGTATTCCAGTCACTATCCAGGTCAGACGCTGAAACCATCTGGAAACCGGGATTAATGTGTATTTATTTAGTTCTCTAGTGGTGTTATCGCATTTGAAAGAGTTTATAGGATTTAAAACGTGGAGCTCTGCCTTCAGACTTAAATGTTGGGAGTGTAAATTTGATGCCACTAGGCAAATGCAAAGTCACCCACTGTTTTTAGCCAGCTTAAGAAGACATAAACCTGCTAGCCATGACAGCAATGGTGATGAGACTGAACAGAAGGAACTCCAAGCCTTTCATCCAGTTGGAAACTAAAGAAAGCTGGCTGAGTTGTTAAGGCTGCTGTTCCTCCAAGCCAGTCCACGTCTTCCTCGAACAAATATGTGCATGCTGTACAAACAAGCCATGTGACTGTTGAGCTGATCTGGCTTCCGTATCAGCGGAGCAACATTGTTGGACAACTAAAAGTGTTTGGATAACATAAGGGTAAGAACGTGATAATGTCTTAAAATAAACCAGTGTTGACTGTTGGCAGGAGGCAGGATCTGGACAGCAGTCTGTATTGTTAGTCACATTAAAAGGCCCATGCATCCACCCAAACCTCCATCCCTCAAAGGTGATGTGGCACTGTGCAGCAACAGCTTCCCCCTTTGCTTCTGAGAGACAACAGTTATTATTTGCACAGACGCAAGAGGTCATGTGTCAGGAAAATGTAATTCAGTCATTTCTAGCCACACTATCAGCATGGTAGAGCCTTGACAGCCTCGGGTAGTCGGTATGCTGCTTTGGCCAAAAGTGAGACGCTGAGATTCCACTGGAGACATGGACAACACGTCGTACAATGTACACTGCAAACATCAAGCAATAATGAACCAAAACCCACTTTATAGGCAGCTTTAGCAACATGAAAAATGATAATCGTGAAAGCATTCGGGATCAGTATTCCATCTGTGCATGGCAAAGAATGGCAGCCCTGGATTTGAATTCATTTTATGGATAACCGAAATGAGCAGATAAACTTTGCTCGGGATCAGTAAAAGCAGCTGGCGATTTGGGATTCTGGCAGCACTGTGGTTTTTTTTATATTTTACAGTCCTGAGCTGCCTTTGTAAGGTTGAGTGCAGGTTCAGGATTAGAAAAACACAGCTCTTCACTTTGACCCACAACTACTGAAAGAAATCCCCCAACAGTGTTTCTGTCTGTATTTGCAGTTTGTTATCTGCCTGTTGGGTAAGTAAACATCCTGTTTTTGATGTTTGTAGCTCATGTCTTTGTATGTTGTTGAGCTGCACTTGTTCTCACCTTTCGCTCCTGAAAACACTTCAAGTCGCATCTAACAAACCGCTGGATGTGAGGCTTTTGATCAATAGAAGCAGGTACGTTAAAAGTTCCACTTCAGGCAAAAAAAAAAATGTAAAAACTACAAAACAGAACTTGAAATCAAAGCTCTTGTTCTTTTCTAAGAGAACGGACCACCATTCGGAATCAGTAAGACCTACTTTTACAGAATCATTAGTGGCATAAAAACAAAAGTAATCACTGATGGTGGGACATCAGCACTGCCAAAAACACTGTAGTGTGACGATTCCTTGCAAATGTTTTATTCTGGTTTTCTGCCACGGGCCTACACGCACTTGTGGTGTTGATCTGACTTTGGTGCTTCTGTGGGTTGTCACTGACTGGACAGCTTGTCATCTCGGCCAGACATCACAAAGTAGCTACTGTTTGGTCTCACCAACAGAATACGTACCTCAGAGTTCACTCCTCTGTGCTGGAGGGTCCACAAATAAGAAAAACTGAACTTTTTAACATTTTAGAGTTGGACAGGCATTCTGAGGGGGAAAAAAGGACAACTTTACTATTGTTTTTACATTGTGATAAATTGTGAGTGACGACTGTGATACAGAAGTAGTGGCTGTGTAGAAACCCTGTCTTGTTGACGATGGTCTCATTTTGAAGCGCAAATTTCTCCTCCTGAATTTGAACCTTAAGTCTTTAAAACCAAACAACTAAAAGCCAAACAAGCAAAAGTAAAACTGCTGAGACACATTTAGACAGAGGAAAGCAGTAAAAGCTGGAGTTATACCTCTTCGTTAAGGGGGTAGGGCATAGCAAGGGAGCCAACTGGAATCTATGGAGATACAACGTGACCTGTGATCGGTCAGCTTGTGTTTTCTCCTTCAAGATTCAGACACCAGTAGAGATTGTTGACAGTGAAGATGGCATCAAGCCACTTGAGGAAAGACTCAGTAACCCTGTCCTTCTTACCACGTGTGTCTCCATCCTCCTGTTTTTAAGCACATTTTCAAGTAGTGCACACAAAACTTGGTCTATCGATAGAAGCAAACTGTGACAAAACGCAAGGGAAACAGACGTAGCAAATAAATCAAGAGGTATATGAAGCATCTGATATTAAGCTTCCAGTGAAGCTTCCAGTGAGGAGATCAAATATAGTGGCATACAAAAACATCAACCTTCCTCACATTAATACACGAAACAAACATTGATGACATGTTTCCATCATGTTCTCCACATCGTTGTCTTTATTTGACCTTTGACTGGAGCCCTTTAATTAGGTCATCTTGTTGCTTGGTTTTCTTCTACAGTGTCTTACTGCACTTGACCTGAGAATTAGCTCCACCAGCTGTTTATCTCAATGACCCAACTCATTCACATGACAGTAGTGGATGGATACTCATATTAATTTGCATTTTCTTTTGCAGATTTCATGGTAATTTCGTTAAAAAAAAAAGAGAAAAAAGTGCTACGTTTGAATGGGAAGTTAGTTTATCATTTATTCACATTTGTTGATGCTCCTATAGAAGCTTCAAGGTCTCTTCCAGGGGCCTTAGATGTTTTATGACCCAAGCTATACCTGTCTTAGGTTCAACTTATGGCCAGTGCATGAGTAGCGCATGAACATCAACATAACGCACATCTAGCGAAGCCATTTCCACTGCAAACCTTCCTCCCACTTCAATCATTAATTTCTGTCACAACATGAATACAATGATGCCTCAACTATTACAGGAAAACTCTGCTTTGTTTCGTTGTTGAAGTTTGTTGCAGCATCAAACCTATTTTTAATGTCGTTGTGTTCCCAGGTCTCTGGCATTACAGTGTTATAACTAACTAATAACAAAAATTAAACCTGTAGTAAATCATAGTTTTTCTTTTAATAGATGCACAGCAATATAATAAATGATATAATAAAAGCACAATAGCACCCTATCATGTATGGTACATCCATCTAATGCGTTGCGTTGGTGCTATCAACAGGTCAAATCCAAGACTGAACTTCAAATCCAACCGGCACTGGGACCACAATACAAAACGGCAAACAAGTAGAAAGGCACCTTTAGACTGATCTTGGTCAGATACTGTGTTGAAACCTGCCGTTCCATCTCTGGTTCCCATTTATGGAGTTCTATTTGTCTGACAAATAAATTATAAGATCCAGAGAACATTTTACATTGGTTCTAATTTGTGTTACTGTGTTATTTGAGTGCTTTGCTTTGGCCTCATGTCACTACTGATGTACCCTCGAGCACAGAATCAGTGTTAGCTAGCAAAACCTGTTATGTTGTTGTTGGAGCACCATGAAACACAAAAGAATATCTGAACAAACCTTCCAAATATGCGTTTTAAACATTTGATATTTCCTGACTTGCCTCTTAAATCTATGAAACTCTCCAACCTTCTTTGTCTTAAGAACATTATTGCAAATTCACTGGATATTCCAGAAATCTCCTCCCAGTTGTAAACCTGCCAAATATTGGGCTAAAAATCCACCTTAGACAACAACCACAGAAAGTTTTGATGGTTTCCTGCAGACAACATCTCCCCATTAGCAACCGGGTGTGAAAGTTTCACCCTCTCTTCCTCTATCACGCTGTTTTAATACATCTGTTGAGGCGGACAGCAGCATCTGAATCGTTTTCACACATATGATTACTCCCACAGCTTCAGAGTAATGGTGTGGGGAGAAGGACAGAGCTTTTGTGAAAGGTGGGAGGCAGGTTTCCACGAAGAAAAAGCTCTGTTTGGCCTGAATGGAGTGTTGACCACAAACAGCAGCTCATTATTCAGAAAGAAGAAATCGGCGGTAGATTTTTTTTTTTTTTTCTCCTTCCTGTAGTCCTTCACCATGTTATTCAGACCTTATTGGTCCCCATTACTGGAAATAGCTTTCTCACGTTGCTGTTCCCTCATCGCACTGCTCCGTAAGCAGAGAGTTACCTGGAGGAGATGAGGTGAGGAAACGGACGCCGATCTGGACACTTTTCTTGCTTTGCTGTTTTCAAAGAGTGGATGTCTGCTCTTTATTAAGCAGCCCAGGTGGGACTGATGGTGCCCACATGGTGCAACTCAAAACCAAGTGTGGGGGCTCCAATAGAGAAAGCCTGGTCAACCTTTGGCACTGGGACCTGGGAGTTAACAGCAGGTTAGATACATCCACGGATCTCAGTGATCGAGAGGGCACATAGCAGGTCAACCAATCAGAGAAGAGGTATTTAGGTGCTAGGCCGGATCTTGTCTTTTTGTCCCGAGAATGAGTCGAGCAGCCGCGTTTTTAAATGAAGTTTAGTTACTTGTGATCTGCAAAAGAAAACCTGTTTCGGACAAAATGCATTTTCATCAAGTAAACTGGGAAACACGTCATAAAATATTGATTTTGAACGTATCTGCTAAACAGTCACCGTCAACATATTTCACTTGTTTTCCTTCAATATCAGCTCTTGCAATATAGTATCTGCTTGTAGCAACTAAAGCGGGATTAATGGTTATGTTTAGAGCAGTCGACAAGGTTAGGGAGGGCCACTGAAAAAACATGAACAGTGACGTCACTACGACCTGCATGGCGCACAAAAATGGGGCTTTTCCCACATTTGAAAGACATTGCTACTGAATCTAATCCAGACATCAGTTTCAACAACGTCGTGTATAAACCGAGCCTTTCGGAGACACGGTGGTCTAACAGGACCTGTGTGATCTGTTGTTTCCTGCTTGGCACAGTCTTGGCAACCAAAACTTTGTTGTTACGTTTAGGGAAAGATGGTGGTCATTGTTGACAGGTTGTGGACAGCATTCTCCTGTTAAACTCAGGCGTTGTGTACGTAACGCCTTGCTGCAAAATAATGTCTCACACACACACACACACACACAACCTTTGCTTCTCATAGAGATAGATAGTCATAAGTGCTGTTGTGACTATTTTGATTATTGATTGATAGTTTTAAGTCGTTTATCGAGCAAAATTGCCTCATTGGTTTTTTTGTCTGTTGTTCATCCAAACCAAGACATCCGGTGATTGATGAAATGGGATTATTACTTCACTCTTTTCTGATGTTTTACTGGCTAAACGATTCATCAGGTTTCAGTTGAAAGTACACCTTTCTTTCCTTTTCTTCACCATACCTTTTTCTCTTACTCTGATCCTTTCCTCCTCCGTGGCTCTTTACTTTTCCTCCCTTTATTTCTTGTCCTCATCCATGTCTTTCTGTACTTTTCTCTCACTTTCCTCATCTCATTGCACCGTCTAATTTTGTCTTCACCTCCATGACCTTTTCTCTACTCCTTTATCCTTTGCCTTTTCTATCACCATCCTTTCTTCTTTCCTCTCGTCCATACCTCCTGTGTCTTCTTCCTTCCCTTTTTACCTCTCCTGTCTTTCGCTCCCCCTCCTCCTTTCTCCTCTGTCTTTGTTTCCTCTTTTCTCCACTCTCCTTTCCACTAAATTCAACTCTGTATCATTTCGGTTTTATTTCCCTTCATCATGGTCTTGTCTGAGGTGCTTTACTATTCACTTCAAGGTCAGAGTGAGAGAATCAAGACAGAAAGAGACACAGAATGAGAGACTGGGAGGAGAAAGAGCGAAGAAAACAGATGAAAAAAGGAGTAATGAGCGCTGGAAGATGAACGAGGGTGGAAGAGACAGAAACAGTGTGTAAAACAAGAGGAGGAGGAAAACATGGATGCAGAGGCATAAAGAGACAAAGATGACTCATGGCTGAGTTTACAGTACAAACCTTTTTCTTTTCCCTTCTCCTTTTAAACATTTTATTTCTCTGGTGTTTGTGAGATTTACAACATTACAGACAAATATGGATCTGCTATGGTCTCTGCAGCTGAATAACCGCAAATACTGGTGACACTAAACACAAACAAAAAAAAAAACACAATGAAATTTCAAGTAAAGGATCTGTCCAGTAGCATCTGGATCTCCGATAACAACAGGCCGTATTGTATTTCTGCATAGATAAAAGACAGGTGAGAAAATATGATGGAATTACCTCAAGTAGCCCTGAATTTATCACTGAAAAGACACGTAGCATGCAGGACAGCAAGATGACCTTTTAATCTGGTTGGCAAGGACACATGACTGGAGCAAAGGCAAGAGAATTAGTCATTAACAACTACAAAACCGCAGTAGACTCCGGTCTTCACATGTCTTACTTAAAACAAAAGGGTTGAAAGTCCTGTTTTTGTGCATAATGACATATTTATTTTTAACCATTCCTTTAAGTTTTTGCTCACTTTTTATAGAAAACAAGACAATCTAGACAAAAGTTACACATATTTTACACTGCAAGTTTTACATTAAGGAAAATCACAGAGATCTTCCGGTTTGTAATAATACTTGTAAAACCCTCTCCTCATTTTCTGCCATGAAAACAGTTTTCTCTCTAATTCTGCTTCACAATGTCAAATTCAGAGGCTGCTAAAGGTTCAGTGATGGTCTTGTTACGTTACAGTATTTCTACTCATGTGTCAGAGTTAATATACAGATGTTTAATTGATGCTGAAATAGTACATCTTCCACATTTAAATTAGCAAAAGTCCCATCACACGCTTCAAACTGAGAATGATCAGAAAGCCAAGAGCTGAACTTCATACTTTGGCCAAATGGAGGGATATTAAGAATAACATTAAAATTAACAAACGGATAAAGTAATAATTATGTTCTCCTCCTCGGCCCTGGAGGAATGAATCTCATCTGAAAGAAGCTTTAGGAGGTAAACGTGGCTATTTCTCAGAAAAAGTCATCTGGCTCCAACAGGCCTCAAAGGCATATGGAAAAAAATGTACATTAGCCATTATGGCAGGAAAAAAAAAAAAAAGTTTTACAGGCTAGAGAAGGACCAATAAGGGTGGATGACATTAACATGCCATTAGAATTAATTATTAATGTTAATATTCATTAAGTATTTATATTAAACGTTATTTAATGAAAAACATTACCAGAAAGGAGCATTTTATGGAGAAAATGTGTTAATACTGAGAACATAAAATCATCACCTGATGAGCTATGAAATAAAGAGCAGCAGGAGGAGGGTGAACCGTACAAAAAGAGGAGAGTGTCACAAGTACTATATAAAGGAACAGAAAAGAAAAGGCCGTGAACAAATACAGGGACACAAGAGAGACGAAATGAGACTGTCCTCACCAATGAAATAACAGCAGGATTAGATTAGATTAGTTTAGATTAGATTCAGTTTTATTGTCATTGAAAAAATACAAGTACTTAACAATGAAATGCAATTGGCATTTAACCAAATGCAGACATAGACAGACTTAGACATAAAGTGCAAATAAACAACGTGAATGCCAGTGTGTGTGTGGGTGTATATATATATATATATATATATATATATATATATATATATACACATATATGTATATACACATATATGTATATACACATATATGTATATATTCAGACACACACACACACACACACACACACACACACACACACACACACACACACACACACATAATATTGAACAAGGATTTGTTGTTGGGACACAGATGGCAGGAGCTTCAGTCTTCTCAATGAGTTAATGTTTCCAATAGGAACAGTGACTACAATGACATCTGCATTTAGATCTAACGGAAAGACACCAGTAAATAGGGTCGGAAATTGTGGTCGACGACGGACATTTGATTACACTGGTCTACAGAGATGTAGAAAAAAGGGACATCTTGACAAGTGGGCGAGTGCATGTGTGCCGTACACCAAGAGAACGGTACAGGCCTGATTGCTGGAAAGTGAGGGGATCCGGTGGCTCTGTTATGCTGCAGGGGGCATTTTACTGGCATGGTTTGGTTCCACTTGTACCCTTACAGGGAAGGGGTCACTCCAAATCAATACAGAGTTGTTCCGAATGATCACCTTTCTGCTATGATGAAACACTTCCATCCCGATGGGAGTTTTCTCTTCCAGGATGACAATACCTACAGGGCATGAGGGGCCACTGAATGGTTTGATGAGTATGACAGTGTTTTGAATCATATGCTGTGGCCTTCACAGTCACCAGATCTCAACCCAACAGAACACCTATTGGGAGATTTTGGACTGATGTGTTAGACAGTGCGCTCCAAGAAGAAGAGAATGTTCATCCCTCCACTAGAGTTTCTGAAACTTGTAGGATTAATGTCAAGCTGCATTGAAGCTGTTCTGGCGGCTCGTTGTGGTCCAACACCCTACTAAGACACTGTATGTTGGTTTTTCCTTTAATTTGTCACCTGTCTGTCTACACAGGATACTGTAAACAATATGAAACGGCTATATATGAAGTATAACTTGTTATGTACAGGATATAAATGAACTATGTACAGTTTAAAAAGATAGACAGATTAGCGATGATTCAGTATGTTCAGCAGAGAATCAGCAGCAGGGAAGAAGCTGTTCCTCAGTCTGCTGGTACCGAGGACAAGCTCCTGTTTGGGCTGGGAAATGTCTTTGATGATGCCTTCAGCCTCCACATGCATAGTTTCCGATGGATGTCCTCAGCGGGGGTCAGCTGGGTGCCGATGATGTGAAGGGCTTTTCTATCGGCGAGAGAACAGTTTCCCTTCCACACTGGGATGCAGTGTGTCGGTACGCTCTCAATAGAGCACTGGTAAAAGTTCACCAAAATCTGTGGAGACAGCTGACTTTTCTTGAGTGTTCCCAGAAAGTACAGTTCATGTGGACCCCCCAGGAACCACCTCCGATCCATGGATGTGGATGTTGGCGTCTGTGCAGGCCTTACTCCTTCTGTAGTCCACAATCAGCCCCTTGGTCTTGTTGATGTTCGGGTCCAGGTTGTTCTGTTTGTACCGGCTCACCAGGTGATCCACCTCCTACCTGTAGGCTGACTCACTATTGCCTGTGATCAGGCCTACCACGGTGGCATCATCCCACAAGCTTAAGACGGAGTTAGTAATATGCAGACCTTAGAAATCATAGGTGAAGAGGGGGTAGAGGAGAGGGCCGAGGATACGGCCCTGTGGGACCCCAATACTCGAAGTCAGTGTGGAAAGGTGAGATTCTTTTACCTAAACGATCGGGTCTTGTCGGTCAGAAAATCCAGCAGCCTGTTACGTATGGAGGGGGGTGAGACTCCTGTTTGCCATGATGGTATCTTGTATCCCACCAACTGTCAGCCTTGTTTCTTCTACCCTTGACCGCAGTCTTACCAAACCCTGACCAAGAAGTTTTTGTGCCTAGACTTTATCGAACCTTAACCATAGAGTCGTTAACTCAGAAAACAGACATATTAATCATATTTAAATTGTGGAATGTGCAGACAAGCAGTAAGTTTCGTTATTTAGGCATCGAGACTTCCTGCCTCGTACACACAACTGTGTTAACAAAAATTGTGAGGGTTCATTGCATTTCAATATGTGCAAGACAGGTGTAATGCAATGTTGGTTGCACTCTGCAACTATGTTAACCATACCGCTAGCAATGTTCTTGAATACATTGGCCAGAATATGCAGTGTCCCTTTATCGTCTACTCAGACTTTGCACGTAGAAGCAGTTACATGGATACAGACTGTTGATGGACGTCTGTTGGTGATCTAGGACTACTATTTAAAATGACGGCTAAAGACTTTATGTTTCTGTTACATGTGAAATTAGGTTGATACAAATTATAGATGCTGAATGATTTGCAGATACAGTGAGACTGAGGTTAGTAATCCCTGATGCATACGTACAGTTTGATGCTATCAAACATTTTATGTCTGATATTAATCTTTAATATATTCGTCTTGGAAATGGCTCTTGTTAAAGATATGTTGGTGTGTGTGTGTGTGTGTGTGTGTGTGTGTGTGTGTGTGTGTGTGTGTGTGTGTGTGTGCGCGCGGCGATATGAAAACGTGGTTTTATGTATATGAATACCAGTGAGTGTCTGGAGTAATCACACTGTGTATTTGTATGATTTATGATTCTTTATCACAATTTTTATCCAACTCCTTCACCAGCAGAGCAATTTGAGGAGAAAATGGAAACACCCCAATGTTCCCAGTATCCTGCTGCTGTCGTGATGGGCTGCAGATGATCCCTGTGCTGCAGACACAAACACAGTCAGAGGAAATATGTATTACCTAAATTTCCCACCTTATTTGTTTCCCTCTCCTTTGATAACATGTAAAGACAGAGGAGAGATTTTGAGGGAGAAAGAGATGAGAATTGGGAAAAAAAAAAATTAAATTACAGGAAAGCAGGAGTAGGTGATTGAAAGATGGGAGAAAGATGAAAGGAGGGAAGAAGCGAGGGAAAGGAAGCACAGGGAGAGAGAAAAGGAGAAGAAAAAGGTTGTAAAGTGAGAGACCGAGATTAGAGACAGAGAAGACAATGAAAGAAGAGAGAAGAAGGAAAGAAGGAAGTGGAGAGGAACTATAAATAGAGAGAGTGGAAAATAAAGAGAGAGAGAGAGAGAGAGCAAGTGACAAGAAAATAGGGAAGAAAGAGGAGAGAGAAGAAGGGAAAGAAATAAATCAACTGAAGAGGTGTTTGAATAGAAAACCCCGTTAAGTGAAAGAAAAACACATGGACTGATGTTGGAAGAGAATGTTAAGAAATTCAGAAATGGGGGAGAAGGAGAGAGGAGCATTTCCAAAATGTTGTATCCTGTCTTATAGGGATCCACACCTCTCTCCTCTGTCTCTTAGGAACTAGTTTGAGCTTGGTACTGCTGCTATTTTTAGGCGTAGCACAGTAGCCTTGTTTCATTGGTTTGGTTGTGTAATCAGCTTTTTGTCCTGCGAGGAGGCGGCAGCAGTGGCGGCCTTGTGGTCAGCAGCTCATTACGGCACTTCAGATGGTGAACTTTTCATCATGTACGGACAATCTGGAAGGAGAAAGAGGGGGAGCATGATTTGTGTCTTTATCTCATTTTTAGAGAGTAGCTGCCAAATCCTAAAGCAAACACTTTCTCCTGACCTTTAAACTCTGGAAAGAGAGATTAATCGGGGTGAGAAGGCAGAGAGAAGGGTGAAAGGGACTGAGAGAGAGAGGTCGAGAGAAAGATAAAAAGGTGAAAATCACTTACTGAGAGGTCAAAGAAGTGATGGAGGGTTAAAGGGATGATAGCGTCATAAAAAGGGATGAAAGGAGACTATCCAGGGCTGATCGAGACTTAAAAGGATGAGAGAAATATACGAATGGATTATAGAGTTGTACAAAGGACTCATTTAAGGGTACAAAGGGGTAGACAGGTTATAGATAGAGGATGAGGGGGTTTTACTGAGATATCGGATTAATAATAGAGGGTTATGAGGTGAGGTATTAGTGTGGTCAAAGGGATGGTGAAGGCTTGAACAGGACTGACAGAGGAGTCACATCACGTGGACGATATAGGAGTAAAAATGTATAGAGAAGTAAAATGAGGGAAGAGGCGCATAAAGGAATAATAGATAATTGAGAGGGACTTCCTGATGAAGGGGTATAAAGGGAGGCCGAAAGGGTTCACAGGCTCATGGAGAAATCAAAGGGGGATAGAACGTTATAAAGCATTGTTAGATGGATAGAAAGTGCTGATCAATTTGCCAAAGGGATGATAGAGACCCACAAACGGCTTGTTGGGGAGGTCAAATGGCTTTAGAAGCAAAGGGTGTAGAGGGGCAATAGAAGGGCATAAAGGATAATGGAAATGTCAACAGGGGTAATAGAAGGGTATAAAGGGATGAAGAGAGCTTGTAAAAGGATGACAGAAGGGTGTGAAGGGATGGTAGTAGGGTAGAAAGGGTGACGTAGAGGTTGAAGGAATGATAGAAGCATTTAAAGCTGAAACTGCAATAAGGGGTTACAAAGATAACGGTCATAAATGGCTGTTACAGAGGGTTGTTACAATGGATAGAGGGGCTAATTGGGATGACAGTGAGTCAGGACTAATAGAGGGGTTACGACCAGTTACGATGGTGGAGCGAAGGAAGTGAAAAGGAAGTTACTGGGTAACGCAGGCGTTCGAAGGAGTGTTAGAGGTGTATGATAGCGAGATATGACGACATGACAGAGGAATCACAGAGACAACAGAGGGGGGGGGCGAAGTGAGGCAGCGTGACAGGGTCAGAAGGACTGATGGAGGGATGAGAGGTGATGGGTGTGTTTTCTTTCATGCATTTGGTGTGTGCAGTGTAAAATTATCCACATACACACAAAGCTGAGCAAAGCACTTTAAGAAACACTGTTGTTAAACACTCCAATTATAACCACCCAACTACAGACTTCCTGCCTCTATCTGTACCCGACTCTGTGTGTGTGTGTGTGTGTGTGTGTGTGTGTGTGTTGGGTGAAAAGGAGTCCACCCGCGATGATAGCTTATTCAAGGTTTTGCCTCAGACTGCGATTCAGCAGGGTGGATGTTCATTTAGAGAGAGAGGGAGAGAGAGATGAGTTTGCTCATTAAAAACACCGACGGGGAAGAGGCAGAGGGCGAGGATGAATGAGGGTGAGGGAGGTATGGAATGACGTAGGAGGAAAGAAAAGATGAAGGAAGGCAAGAGGAAGAGTAGGAAGAACGAAGGGCAGGAGAGAGAGGGAGGAGGAGAAAAAAGTGGCACCGAAAGAAGGAAGAGAAAATGTGGAACAAGCAAGAGAGAAAAAATTACAAATGTTGCTGTGCCTGGTTTATCCCATGTCTTATAGACCTAGTTTGTCAGGAGGCCCTGCTATTATATTGTGAAATTCTTCTGATTATGGATTTGAATATTTATTTACCGTGTTCTGGTTGGTGGAGGAAGGTCTGTAGAAATGCTTTCTGCTATTAAAAAGAGCAGCCTGGTTCCAGAACTCACCACCTGCGGTGCACCTCCGATGGTCTCGCTGATCCAGAAATCTCTGCTGTGCTCACTGACGTCTGTTGCCTCTGGCTGGGGAAACGATCAACCGATCAGAGCTTTGGGAATGGGGCAGTTTTTCCTACACAGCGAGCTAGCCACCTATCTACACTCATTGAAAACAGAGGCATACAAACAGCCACAAAATGGCAACAACTGAAGTGAGACTGGCACAGCTGTACAGCTGTAGGTTGTTGTAAAGGTGTCCCTATGCGTCATAGGAAGAGCTTGTCAGATTGTCGAACGAATACCCAAACCTAAAGTTAGGCCGGAGGAATTAAATCATATTAAATGGCAACTCAGTCTATTGGTCAAACTAAAAAACTCTTAATGTTTCTTCACAGTTCTTCACTTTAAAATAATGTCATAATGTCTGTTCCACTCCCTATAAAGCTCACTCCCAGGCTTTTGTTATAGAAAATCAGCGTGATTTCTTCTCCAGATTCACAATGAAGGTCTGGATCCGACAGAAGGTTTTGCAGATGGTGCAGTTTTAATTTGACCATCTAACAGACAGAGACCAGGAATACCTGATTGTTCCAGTGGTTCTGCCAGTTACTATGCAGTATACTGAGAGAAAGAGATAAAGAAAGAGTGGGCAGACGAGTAAGGAAGAGAAACAGAGAGGAAAGTAAAAAAGGGAAAGCAGACTGTTTCTTAGTGAGTCAACTGGGGCTGCAGATTAAACTCAAATGTCAGGCTTTTATCAATAACACCACCACAGGGAGAGACCGTGGGGAGAGAGAGTATGTGATAGACCGGGAGAAAACAAAGAGAGAGAAAGTCTTCAGGTCTGCATTATGCCAGGGTTCAAAAATAGTCCTGACGGCTTCATAAGCACTTAAATTCACCCAAAAGGGAATCAGGCTTTGTGTTTCCACACTCAGCCGCTCAGCAGGAAGTGGAAGTGATGGCTAGCTGCCAAAAACTGCCTTCCTCTGGACCAGCGGTGTTCTGGGTGAAGCAGGCACTTAGATACCACTTAGTTTTATTACTTTCTGGGAATCCTTTGCCACAGCTACAGTTTGTTTTCAGTGTCACTTTGGTAGTTTTAGTTCTGTTGTTGCTCCAGTATCACGGAACACACTAATGGTCCAACACATTAGTACAGCGCACGATACCTTGGGCCCAAATTTCCATGGAGTTTGCTATAGATAGTCACGGTCTGACCTGTCGTCTGGGGCCACTCTTAAGCAGAAGCTCCCACTTTATCAATACCAGTTTCTGATACAAAGCCGAACTAAGGTTATCAACAGAATGTCAAGAAGTTACCATTTTGACGTCATGTCAAAGACGACATGTATCGTGTTGCACAGATATCTACTGAAATTAGCACGCTAACCGGCTAGCCCCGGCCCGTCCCATTGAGTAACTCCACTTTGTACCTCTGCCCTCAGTCCGACGTGAGAGGATGAAGACGTAGTAACTGTTAGTAGGCTGTAAACTCTCTCGGCGACGTTCCTTCATCCTTCCTCAAGCTGAGCTGCTGATGCTGCCGCTCCAGCTGCTCTCCCTCGCGTTCATCCACCTCTCGTGGCTCGTCCTCTACTCCTGCCGCCGCTACATCCGTCCCATTTATATGAATTAAGACCGACAAAATATCAGGAACGCCTCTGCGTATAACCCAGTGCATTTCAACAGCACCAAAAATTACAGCCTCCGAAATGACCATTAAAATAAATCAACACCTCTTTCAAGCAGATTCAGTAAAAACTGAACATTATAACCCTCATGAAGGGAGGAAATATTGCAGGGCTGTTGTATTATACTGCATTAGTTTTATCTGGGTGTATATAATAAGTCGGCAAGTGAGTGTATGTGGCACAGCAATTCTTTTGAATGCATGATCGAGAATTTTCTGATCAGGTATCTGACAAATAGGATCTATCATTATTATTATCATAACACAGCAGTTATGTAGAAAGTAGATGACGGTGATGAGACGATTGAAAATATTTAACTGTTAATGAGATAACAAGCCCTTAATGCTCAGACACCGTATGTCAGTCTCATAGAAGGCCTGTGTCTAATGTTGTGTAGCCCTGCGGCCATATTGGAGGTATCGCTGTCTTCATCTCTGTCTGTTTCTGCTGGGGACTTTACTCATTCTAATCTTTAACAGTAGCGCATGCTGCAAGACCTTTAAGAACGTTTCAGAACGGCTCTACTCTTCACGCTGAAAGATATCTCTTGTCCCAGATCAACAACTGATCTCAGACCAGGTGCACTGATTACGTGACAGTTGGAGTAACTGGAGTGTATGTGTGAGCCCGCTGCTTTGGTCCTTTCCGCCTGCTCTCCAAGGCGTTCCAACTGCAAGCGCTTTTTGTTTTTGGCTGTGCTAATAGCAAACATCAATCAAACAGAGATGAATCTCTTCCGGGGGCCCTTGGGCAAACACTTTCTGTTGGGCTCCTGTTGCCCAAAGTTCCCATCCAGTGCAGTGCACACAGAACCCTATGGATTGCTGCTGACCCTTAATTCTGCGCAGAGAAACAGAAACGAACCCATACTGGAGTACTACCTGGCACCAGGTATTTTTGTATGTCACTAATTTTGTTGTAGTTTAATGGAACACAACTTTATTGGGGAATATTCACCATGTGAGCGCAATGTCAACTAAAATAAAAAGGTTTCATCACAAGGGTCCTTTTGCGAGACAGGGCCCCAATCTTATATAATAATGGAGGACTCAGTTTATATTTTAGTTTTGCAACTTCCCAGTCAAGTTTGCAAGTAATTAAACTACCAGAAAGAAACTTACACATAGTTTTTGGGGCCTCTGGAGGTCTGGAGCCTCGAGACAATTTCCTACTTGGTAAGTTCAACACGTGTCTCAGAACTGCTCGATCTAGATGACCGATCATGATGGGCAGAAGCACAGATTCACTGCTGACGCAAAGGGTTCTGTCTCAGATCAGGAAAAATGATGGCAGAAGACAATTTTATGTTACATTACTGTCAGTTTCTTAGAACCAGAGTGTTTCACTTAACCATCAAGTCTTGTTGTTAACACATCTCAGCCAGCTGCTAACATATGTAGCTGGTGTTTGCATATTTACATTACCATCAGTTTTATGTGTAAATGTTTGCATGGAGCCAGTAGAAAATGTTTGCTTGTGTTTGTGTGTACTCTGTACTGTTGTACACATGAACTCTCCAGTTTGATGTGATGATTTTTTCTCAGATTGAGTTGCTGATTGTTGAGGCAGGCGAGTATTTGTACTATTAGATCAACATTTTCGGCAGCTCACATTGTTCATTCATGAAGATTAATGTTCAAGTGTCATTTCATGTGAAAAACAAGGCTTTGACTGCAGCAGAGAGAGAGAGAGACTGTGACATTTCTGTTCAAGCAATTTATATCACATAGAGGCTATTTGGTCAAAAGTATGAGAGAACTATTTCTTTGCATTTTTGCCCTTTTGTTCGTGGATAGAATTATTCTTTTTTCCACAGAAAGGAAGGCATTTATTAGTTGCCAGCCTTTCAAATTGTGCTTTGTAACTCATGTACAGAAACAGGTGTGTGTGTCTGTGTGTGTGTGTGTGTGTGTGTGTGTGTGTGTGTGTGTGTGTGTGTGTGTGTGTGTGTGTGTGTGTGTGCGTGTGTGTGTGTGTGTGAGCGCCCGTGTGTGTGTGTGTGTATTAACAGGAGAGTTTGTTGTTTCCAGGAGAGCAAACACAAGTATACCTTTTTCATTTTCCCTTCTCTGCAGCCAAGATCAGATGTGATAAACATCTCCAATGTGGCCTCCCTTTGGTTCACTTCATCGCCCACAAAAAAACAACAAAAAGAAAACAAAACAACACACAGATAGGGACTGAATTGACTCTGAGACCTCAGCTGAACCACTTCTGCCCCGCTGTCCATTCTCCTTTGTAAAATATACTTTCATTGAATTCATTTTTTCCGTTGAGCATTTCTATATTCTGTGCGATTTTGCAGTGGAGTCTAACTGGGCCAGAGGAGGATGAATAAAATGGTTGTCTGTGCTGTGGAACAAAAAGAAAGAGTGACACTTAGATCAGTTAAAAAGGCTGTGTTGTAATTATCCTAATGGCTCCTATAATGGAATATTTAAAACACAGCCCGATGCGTCTCAGCCCCGGCATCGGGACTGTTGGGATATCTTTATGCTTTGATACCCCGAGAACAAGGTTTTAGCATCTGATAAGTGGAGAGGTTTTAAGGTCATTTTGGAGTGGCTCACTTCCATTCAACTTACGACAAACTGAAGGAAAAAAAACCTCTTTCACTCAAACAGAGAAATGCAGAGAGAAAGATACTTTTCACTTCTTCAGTCCGTCAGTCACTCACTCACACTTTTGATCACTCACTTACTCACTCACTCGCTGATTCACTCACCATCGTCACGGATTCACTCACCTTCATCTCCATCACGTCATCAATTGAATCCTTAATTCGTTCATTCATTCATTCACTCACTCACTTTTATTTATTCACTCTCTCAATCAATAACTCACTCACTCATTTATTCATCATGGATTGACACACTGAGTTTCACCCACTCACTCACTCACTGACTACATCAGTCAACTCAATAATAAATTCCCTGATTCATCATCTCCATGACTCATTCATTCATTTATTCACTTTTTGATTAATGCATTCATCCATTTTTTTCACTATTCATTAATTGAATCACTTTCATCATAATAATTTCTCATTTCGCCATTTTCATATATTCACTTCCTCCATCACTCTCTCAGTAGCTCATTTATTCACTGGCTAACTGACTCACTCATATTCACTCATTCACTCACTCATACTTTGGTTAACACGTATATCTGTCTGATCCATATTTTGTAATACCTTCTAATTGGTTCACTGCCTCCATCATTAACTAATGTATTCACTGAAATACCCATTCATTCACTCATTTATTCAATCACCGTAGTTTTCATCAGCCAAGTTTTTCATATAACAAACACAAGAAAATTTCCGTTGTTGTTATAAATCACCGTCCAATCATCCACATCTGCAACATGAGATCTGTTCATTTGTCGGATTTTTCTTTAAATGTTTGTTGGAAAATCCGCATGACCTTCATCCATTCATTCCATCCTGTAAACGAATGTGAGGAACGACGTTGAAGCGTGGAGTGATTTGGCTGTTGTGATTGGAAGGAGCGCTCCGGCCTCTAATGGAGCCAAATGAGCTTTCTGAGCCTTGTCCTTCGGTAATGGATGGAAATGAGGCGGGAAGCCACGAGAGTGGCTCAGATCTCATCTGGCCATCTGACACCTCAGCCAGCACCTAGCACTCTGCTAATGGCTGTGTGTGTGTGTGTGTGTGTGTGTGTGTGTGTGTGTGTGTGTGTGTGTGTGTGTGTGTGTGTGTGTGTGTGTGTGTGTGTGTGTGTGTGTTTGTGTTTGTGTTTGTGTGTGTTTGTGTGTTTGTGTTTGTGAAAAGAGGAGTGAAATACTGAGTGTGGCAGCTTTGTTTGTGCAGTTGAAAAGCTTACAGAGCCAAATATGCAGATGCACATTTACAAACCCTCATAGATATAAATATATTATCTCTCTCTTACACACGCGCGCCCACACACACGCCCACACACGCACACACGCACACACACACAAACACACACACATGCGTTCAAAGATCGCACTTCTGTGTTTTAAAATTTAAAAAAGACCCTCGATGGAAAAGCGAGAGCGCATACTCGCTTGCCAACCTCCGACTTTGACCAATCATGCAGATCTCAACCCATCCGGTTTTAGCAGGTTTTCTGAAAGAAGGCTTTGAAATTATAATTAGAAACTGTGTCTAATATAGACATGGTAACGATCAGAATACAAAATATAAAAACCTAACTTGTATTTGCTCTTGTAGTGACCAGATTACACAATATGTGTTTCCAGATGGGCACTGTATCATCAAGGTCCTGCCCAGACTTGGATAAAGACAGATCAAACGACACACTGAACCTCGACCAATCATAACTTGCAGTCTTTCACGACCTTCGTGACATGCACAGGTGATCAGGCAGGAGGGGCCAGAAAGAGGCAGACCTCTCAACATACATGGCATCACAAATGTCATACAGTGGTTGGGCGTCTTCACATGCACAAAACGTTTGACCTGATCCAAAACAGGTCCACAGGAAACCAACCAAAAACCAACATACATGAATTAATTCTTTATAAAAGGATATCCAAGACCCAGTCAGAACTAGTCCAAAACGGGCAGAGGATAAGAAGACCCAATCCAAAATGTGGCTGGCCAGAATACATCCAAACAGGGTGAGAACACCATCTCTGCTTGGGTCTACTCTGACATATGGACACACAGCAATAGAATATGAGCAGCCATAACACTGAGCTAATGTGGACCAAGCCTGACTCCGGTTCTAGGTGGGATACTGGTTATGAAGAACTGAGAAGATGGTGAAAGACCCGTGTTATAGACGTTGTCCACCAAAATGAGAAGAGGCAATTCCAACGTGCATGTCTCTCCATCAGTCAGGGATCCTAAACTCAGAACCTGTTGACTTTCACTGTGACACTCCACGTACGCAGATTAAAACACACTTCGTTGTGCCTAATACACCCCACATCTGTTGCATCAGGCCGCTTTCAGGTTGATGTTGTGCAGTCCGATCCCAGTTAAGTTTCACCCAGGATTTTATTCTAGGGTGAGGGAGGAATAGCGAATGGACTGAGACCATAACATGGGGGGAAAAAAATGAATTTGCTATTTAAATAAAAGGTCATTTTACTATTAACACACGTTTGATTCTTTTTCTTTCTTGGCTTAGCCTCTATACCTCCTGTCATTTCTCTTTCTTCAGTACACCTGCCCGGGTTTTGATCGCAGTGCAAGCAGACCAACTACAGATGTTGCCTGGCCGATCTTAGCTGCAATAGCGTGAGGTTTTTCCAGATCCAGATAAGATATCCAGATACAGATTGCATGTAAATACCAAATGGGAATAGGATGCTATGCTCTCTCGCCCTTCCGCCTCCGCTAAAGCACCAACGGTGTTTGCTGCGCCGTGTCGTCATTTATCTCCAGCTTGTCATGCAGATCGTCTAGGCAGTTGATCAAAAGCCCAATTACCAGAAAGACACGTCACCCTCCTACACACTGAACTCTGACTCTATAGTTTCTAATTGATATTTTGCTAAATAGACACCAAATTGGATGCCATCCTCCAGACTGTCTCAGTTTCAGGCTGCATTTCACCGCTCCAGTAAAGTTGTAGTCATTCACCTCTGGTTCCATTGAAAACACTAAAGAACTTTTAGCGCGTAGGCTGACTGTCAGCTGCTGGTGTCAGAACATTAATCTGCTTTGAGGGTTTACGACTGCACCCACTGTGCTGCCAAGTTTGGATTTCATTAATTTTTTTTAGATGTTAAAAGGTGTAGATGAGAGAAAGCTAATTTATATAATTTTACCAATCAGGCTTATCAGTATTTCTGCAGGAATAGGGTGTATAATTTTTATTTAAGTAAATGTTTTCCAGCTTATCTATGTTAGAATTGCAGAAATTGCACCAAAAAAAAGCTGTACTGATAAATGATGGCTGCTTTGGTACTTTTCCAGTTTTGAAACCCCTCTGTGAGAGTATTACAAACCGCGGTGCAGTGTTTTGTCAGCTGATAAGTCTTCAAATGCGCAGATCTGTTACTCAAACTGGATTTCTCCGATTGCATTTCATGTCTCAGCAGTACCTGAAGCGACATATCGCCACCAGTGCAACCCCCTGTGTTGTTCTAACGCTGATTTGGGCCTGAATGCCCACTTAGGGTACAGGCATTTCTTGGCTAAGTAAGGAATTTTATGAAAGAACCCCTGTCTTACCCATAATCCCTTGCTTTTTGGCGTTATTTTAAGTAGTTAGTTGGATTCGTTTTCTTGAGAGCTTGGTCTAATACAAGCAAAATACACAGGTGGAACAACTGGAGGATTCTTCATCGGTGTCAAAGTTTTCTGTTGTCTGAATGCCTTTTTTCCCCCAAACTGTCATTAATACCAATTTGAGACGAAATTAAAGTTGGTGGGGAGGAGGTATCGATTTGACCCGATACGAACCAGAGAGAGAAATGGCTCCGGGAGGATTTATTACAGCTGCCAGAGTCTGTGTCTGTTCGTCCTTCACGTTACTTCCTCCTTTCTTCCTACAGCGACCGCAGCTGCTTGTTGCCTTGATTTACACGGCCAGGTGCTTCAAACTGTGCGTGTTGTGTGCGAGGCGTGCAGTTTGTATGGAGATAGGTTGTGTCAGTTAAATCACCACTGACACGACAGTCTCCCTCCGTCTCTTTCTGTGACAAGTCTTCCATGAAGGAGATGCGAGTAATATCCCTTAAAAGTTCGCCGCAGATGTTTGGTGATATTGTGACTACTTGAAAGGGAGTAGCTGGTGCGCCACTGTAGGCGGAACGATAGCCGAAGCTGTCAAGCTAACACACCAGCCAGCAGAGATATGCTAGTGCTAGTCAGTCGCGATAGCTCCCTGTGTTAGACAGGCTAGAAAACCTGACTGTGTTTTATGTCTGGGTTTTGTTTGATTAAGTCTAAAGTGGCTGATTAGCGGCCAACCAGGGCTGGTAAATAAATGCCACATAGGTAGGAAGTAGCTTATTTACTGGACAGAGTTTTATAAACTTTGTTCATGTCAGGTTGGGGAGTTTTCTTAACAAATCTGATTCCAGTCTGTGTAGGTTTGTCTGTGCGTGGTGGCTGGTTTCCTGCCACTGGTTAGAGTTGCATTCTAAAATCCTAAAAGCCACGTCGCAGTTCAGTTATAAAAGGTGCCAGACATTTTTCTCTTCCTTGTCGTTTCAGTCGGTAGATGTCCCTCCCACCTGGTAGAAGAGAGGAGAAAACACTGCAGAGCTCAAAGAACTGAAGACAACGTGCTGAACGCAGTCCAATTAGCTGACTGCTGACATGAAAATGGAAACTCATTACAGAGTAACAGTCAAGTTCTCACATTATAACCTTTGTCTTGAAAACCTCCAGCTTCCTGGTGGGTTTAAAAAAATGTCTGTATTCATTGGAGTGTTGAGAGGAGGAAAACATTCAGTCAGCTTCCTCTCATTTAAACACATAGTTTCATGTGAATGACAACAGGCCAGTTTGGAGTTTGTTTTAGGCAGCTGCTTACTTACACATCATATCCAGCGGTATTTTTACCCTTGTGCTATTATTGCCTGTGTTTTAGCTGTGGCTTGGTCCAGTAATCACTGGTGTTTTATCTCTGGTAAGCTCCAACATCTTCTACTAATTTAGCCCTGGTCTTACTCCAATATTCATGGCGTTTCAGCCTTAGTTTGGTCAGGTACCCACTGGTATTTAAGTCCTGCTTTGGTCCAATATTCCCTGTTTTAGATGTGGTTTGGCTGATGTTTGAGCCTTGCTTTGGTCCAGCATTTAATTTCACTGTAGCCCTGCTTAGGTCCAATATTCCCTGATGTTGAATCCCAGCTTTGATTGAATGTTCATTTGCATTCTAGCACTGGTTTGGTCCAATTGTCTGGATTGGAACAATACTCTGTTGTTTTAGCTGTGATTTGCCACAATATTCACTGATGTTTTAGCCCAGGTTCAGTCCGACATTCTCTGTTTGTTTTTCATTCCTATTTTGATCCAACAGTTTACACTGGTGCTTTAGTCCCCCCCTCCCCACCTTTCTCAGGAATGCATGCATAGATTTGTATTGTTTCACTTTTATTGCCTCGTATGGTCCTGTTTTGTCCTTTGGCTTTGCTGCTTTACGGCACAGTTGCAGCTGAGACCACTACACCACAGTCTATTCGGTTCATATGCAGCTGATTGATGCTGACTTTGACTTTGCTGCGAGCATTAAACCAACCCATTAATATTCTTATAGGAGTGATTACATGTAATGTTCTGTTTTAGATCCATTTGTATGTCAGTGTCGTTTCTGTTGCGTCTACAAGCAACGGTACAAATGTCCTTTGTTTGAGTCTTTCATCTCAGTATTACGGTGTCTCGTCCTTGGCTTCCGTGTGTTGGCTGCCATTCAATGTCACGTTGGCTGGAAAAATAAAAGCTGTTAATCAGCTTTTATTGTGATTATTTGTGTTTTTATTGCAGCCTTTTCCCCCACGTACGTTTTCAGATTGACTTCACAGCCATACAGTAGTAACGGATGTGCCGACATCGTCTTTTCTTATTTGATTCAGTCCGAGCTGATCTGGTGGTGGTTTAACCATTTAACCTTTTGTTATCAAATCACAAGTACTTGACCCACTTAAATTGCAGATGTGGCTAAATACACGGCTTCTGTGTCCTGCTACTGTGGTGCTTCTTAAGGAAGCAGTGTCTTTAGCTGCATTTTGGTGAATATATGATTTTTTTCAGAACATATAGATGGACATTTGAGAAGTTTCTATACACATTTTGAAGCTTTTTCCCACTGATAACTTCCAAACCTAGAGAGACCAACACCCAGTATAATACATTGTGTAGGGGTGTGAGCTGTACCACACAAAACCTCCTGAGTTTCAGTCCTAAGGTCTCCTTTCGTCAGTCAGAACCGATGGTCTCTGAACTGTTTTCGGTGCAGCATGGGGTCCAGCAGGGCTGTCCATTCAGTTCTCTGCCTTCCATTATGACACTGAACCTCGAGCAAGGTCATGAAACTCATGGTGTAAACATTCCTGGTTATGGAAAGTGCTGATTTATTGGTTCAGATTATTTAGGCCTATATATATATATAGGCCTAAATAAGGATTTCTGGCCGTCAACATTCATGTTCCAAAGATAAAAAGAAAAAATGATAGAAACTATAGAAAGGATACCTATAGAACCTTCTTTTCATGACCATGCATTTTCCAGACAGTGCAACAGCAATACAAACGTATCGTTTTTGGTTCTACTCACAATTTTTTTTTCTTATATCAGGAGGATGATATACAACAAAATACATATCTGATTTAATCCTATTTTTTCTAATTTAATTCCAACAAGCACAAAGCCTATCAAGTTCTTCAGAACCAAAATAAAGTCAGGTTTCCAGAGGAAATAAAATCAAATACTTCACCTCCGTTGGGCACACTGAGAACTTTTTATTCTGGGCAGATTCAATTTCACATAATTTCAGTTCAATGTTTTTGCTTACTTCAGATCTAATTAGCTCCTTCTTTTCTTCCTTGCTTTGTTTCTTTTATAGTGAATGCCTCCTCACACACACACACACACACACACTGCTTTTTGGAATAAAGTGTGTGTATAAGTAAGAAACTGTGTCCAATACTTTGCCCTTAACTTAACCAAAATGTCAATAAAACACACAAAAAAAGCCCCAAAAAATAAATAATGAATGAAAATATAGAAATATATTCTCATCCTTGGTCCTTTCAGTGACCTATTGTTATTCCTGGAAAATGCAAAATCATCATCTGCAGGATATGATCGGACATGTTGATACAGAAACTGGAGCTACTGGTGATGTTAACCCGTTATGCTCCACTGAGTGTAGCTGCGTTGTTCATTTCTTTATTTCTGCGATGGGGCACGTCATCTGTCAGACGTGCTCCGGAGTCGTTAGCCTTCCGGCTCTGACCCTTCATCTTGGTGTCGGAGATGTGAATGTTACTGAGGGACGATTGCATCATGCGTGGCGTCCTCTGCGGGTATCTCGGCCCTCGGCTCCTCGCGGTTCCGTCCTACGCTCAGACGACCCAGGGGAGCCGTGAGCGCTCCACGCAGCCGGCACCCTCTGGAGGCCGGAGGAGCTGCTGGAGCTGCTCCAACACTGTTTGATGCTCCAGTCTTCGGTGTTCACGCTTCTCTTATCAATAATGTATGGAGAGCTGCTTCCCTACTCTCTGCATGGTAATATCGCTGCTCCTCCTTTCAAAGACTGAACTCCACTGAGATGCTCACAGATCCTTCACCACATTTCTTGTCATCTCCTTCTCTCCTCCCTCCTTTTTACTCCTCTGCTCATCTCCTTTCTTGCACGCCTTTCTTTCCTTCTCTGCTGTCCTCTTTTTCCTCCTTTATCAATTTCGTTTCTCCTCCTCTCCCATCTTCTCTTTCCTCTTCTCCTCTATCGACTACATCTTTTTCTTCCTCCTATCTTCCTTTGTCTCTTCCCCTCTCTTTTCCTCCTTCTCTCCTCTTCTCTCTCGTCTCCTGCACATCTTTTTCTTCCTCCTATCTTCCTTTGTCTCTTCCCCTCATCTCCTCTCTCCTCTACTTCCATTTCTTCTCTTCTACTGTCCTCTCCACCTCTTCTCTTTTTCTTCTCTGCCCCTCTCAGGAGAGAAGGAAGTAAAGTCTTGCTCCCCTCTTGTCCTCATCTCCTCTCGCCATTTTCCTCCTTTTCTCTCCATCTTCTCTCTCTTCATCCCCTTTGACATCTACTTCCTTTTCTTCTGTCTTTTCATTTGTCTTCTCCTCATCCTTTTTCTTTACTCCCTTCTTTTCTCTTCACTTTGCGCATCACCTCCTCTCTCTTCTCACTCCTTCTCCTCCTACTCTTTCCTCTCTTATTTTTCTTCTTCTCCTCATCTCATGTCTCATCTACTCCATTTTCTTGTCACCTTCAGTACTCTCTTTCCTAGTATCTCTCCTCTCAGTCATTTCCTCCTCTTCTGTCCCTTCATCATCTCCGGTCATCTACGTCCTCCCTGTTCTAATCCCTTCCACCGTCTCATCACATCATTTTCTACCACCATATCGTTCTGTTCTCTCTTCCTCTCACACTGCTCCTCATCCTTTAATACCTGTCCTACTCTTTTCCTCATCCCCCTTTTAACCTCTCTCCTCGTTCCTTTCCTGTTATTCTGCTCGCCATCGTCCTGTTTTGTCTCCTCTCCTTTTGTCCCTCCTCATCCCCCTGTCCAGCTCTTTCCTCCCATCCTCCCTAGTCTTAATCTTTTTTCCTCCCTTCTTTCTCCATCCACTTCCCTCTCTGGTCAAATGAGTGTGTCCTTGATCTGCAGGCTCTCCGCTGGGCCTTGCTATTCCCCCGACGGCGCTCTGTTTCCGGGGTGAGGCGTGACCTCTGACTCTCCTCTCGGCTTCTTGTGAAAGCTGACGGGGACCACCGGGCTGCTCTGCTCCTCAGGGAGTTCAGAGAGAGGAGAGAGGAAGAGGAGGAGGAGCGGGGGGAGGAGGAGGCTGACAGGCGGAGATATTTCACACTCGTGTTGGAGCACTTCCCCTCAGGGCCGGGCCGGGGATTTTGTTTGACGTTTGGATCTGTCCGGTCAGCTCTGTGTTTCTGCACGGCAGCCAAGCGTGTTGTTGCTGCTGCTGTTGTTTTGAGGGATGAATGGATCTGTTGGTCATTCATCATAATTAGGTGATAGATGTATGTTAAAAAGGCCATTGGTGGGGTCCAAAATTAACTTCTTGGTTCACCTGCCAAGAGCTGGTAAACAAGCTGATGCACCTGCCAAAAGCAGCTTCACCCAGCCAAATGGATTTCTCTTCATTTTTCACCGAACTCGGATCAGATCCTGTGGTAGCTGCTCGGTAATGAGACAAGGTTTAGTGTAAAACATGCTCTCTGTTACAACAAATATTATTTTTGTTTATTTCCGTTACACAAAATGAGCTATTGATAGAAAAGCCCAGAGGATTTTGCTTCCTTGTGTCATTGGACATGAGGAAATAAAGCAGCCTCTCAGAGGTTTTTATTACATCAACATTTAGTAAACACAGAGGGGAAGCCCTGTGCACATCCCAGCCTATGTTTACATGAGGCACTGGACAGCAGGTTTATTAAAGGAGTATGTCCACATACTGGATTATAGTTTACTAGACTTTTATCAGGACGAACAGCCGATGTTTTGACTCTCCTGGGACAGTCCAGGTCAGCCCAGGCTGGATGAAAACCTGGTAGGGTTGTGCTATTAAGGCAGGGACCTACATTAGGACGTAAACACTGTTCACATCCACATCCAAGTGGTATTACAACTGAGAAACTTGATTTTTTTTGAGAGTTATGATGTATAGGACTTGCAGTTAAATGCTATGTAAGTGTACATGGATGCGAGCCAAAGTCCATCCTTCAAGGTAATTCAATGCTAGTTTAACTGATATTGTCCCTTGGTGACCATCAACAATATCTTTTAACCCTCACAACTGATTCTGCAACGGTGCAACCGTCACTCAATGTCGGACGGGTGTTATTCATTCGATGCAGTAGGACAGCTGGAATCTGCAGTAACCAGTTAAAAGCAGGAGTGTGTGACTTAAAGCTGCCATTTTGAGTTGGCCAGTGATTTGAATAATTTGACTCTGTTATCACAGGAATCATCACCATCACTACCCTCTGTCCTACTCCATGTGAACGCCAAATCTACCTGTCCCTCGGTCCAGCCGTTCATCTTTCCCCCAGACCCCCCCAGAGTTGTTTTCTGCCCGGTCCGCATTAAAATACAGAGGCTGCACAAACAAGAGCGCCCTTAGATGACCTTTAACACAGTTTGTTTCTTATACAGTGTGTTCCCTCTAACCCTCAGAACTGCTCCTCAGTGATAGCACACTGTGCTTCTCCGCATGATATTATACCACTCAATGTCCTGAGGGGAGGCAGGTTCGTTTTTTTCGGGCCTGAGCAGACAAGCTGCCCATCAAACACAACAACGGTCAAGTTGTTCGCAGGGAAACGGCAGCTCTCCAGACTCCTGCAGGGGCAGTCAAGTGCCCCTTCAGTTTCCTTCAGTCCGCAGTGTCTACATAACACATAGACACGACCTCGGTTTTATATCACGCACTGCCATGAAGGAGGTCTGGATGGTTCGAGTGAGACAGATGATCGTGAAGAGGCTGTTGTTTGTTGGCACCGGAGAACCGTAATCCACCAAGCAGAAGGGTTCCAAGAACTCTGGCCATACAAAACTAAAGATCCACAATTGCAGTTGGAGTCATTGCATTTTTCTGTGTAACAACAAGCAGCCGCTGGCTGTTAAACACAAAGCCACACAGTTTCTGTCTATTGAATAGTTTAAGCTTCAAAAAATCTCTAAATTGGTTGTTTGATGGGCTCGTTTTGGTGGCTGCTTTTTGGGGATAAACTAGTCAAGAGTTGGAATTCAGTGTGACTCATCGTGTGAGCCATCTGCCACCAACTTTTTCCAATAAGAACATCTCCCTAAACTCTATATTCACTGCGTCAACGCCAAACACTGATCCGAGCCATTTGTTTGGGTTCAGTTGACACGAAAGATCCAGGTACAATTCCTCTGCTGCCTTTACGGGAATCCTGAACGTAGGCTCGAACCTGTAATTGAATGGCCTTTGTGTAAAAAGGCTTTAGATAGCAGAGGTTTTTGATGGTGTTATAGCAAGAGAGGGTTTCTCGAACTGAATGGCGAGCCCAGAGGTTTAATCCCGTAGTGCTTAGGAGACAAACCTGATCCGTACGGTCTTTGCTCTAACTGGCCGAGCCTCCGCACCAGCTTGTCCACGTGACATTTCATGACATCGGCAGTGTCATGTATTGAAAGGCAAATGCTGAGCTCTGTGTAGGGAAAGTCAGAGAGATGCGCTTCCTCCCACAGGAGAGGAATACGACATGGGGAAATAAGGGCACGGCAATCAAAAAGTTATGGCATCATGAATTTTACTGTCTCTGCTCACTGAGTCTGATTTATGAAAAGATTCAGGGATCTGAGTTCATAATCGCCGCAGGGGATGCCCCCCGCGATAAATGGATTATGAAAATGTGTCCCTTTCGGTAATCGACCAGGCATCAGATCCTTCCAGAAGCTGAAAGAAAGCGGCTTTGTTCTTATCAATGTTTCGTGCCAGACTAGCTCCAAAATGCATTGGACACATGACGCTGATTGGACACCTGTTGCCTCCCATGGGTATGCATGTCAACCAACAACAGCTACATGTGCAGCTTGCGACCACTCAGCTCCTCTGATTTATGTGCATCAACTGATTAACCAGCCAGTGTTTTACTGCCGTTGTGAATTCATGTAAAACATTTTATTCTAAACAGAACAAAGTTAGGTTTGCTTTCACCGTTTCTCACTAACTTAATTGTGTGTTTCCGTGATGCTTAACAAATCCGTCCGATACGTTCTCCTTCCTCATAAAAGCTTTTCAAACCCGATCGCTTTCAAATATCCTGAGTCCTGCATTGTTCAGTCTCTTCTTTCTCTTTATTCGGTCATGTCAGGCTCCAGACTGGATGGTCTTCAGGTGTCCTCCTGTCTGTCCGTCTGTCTTGCCTGTCTGTGTTGTCTTCTAGCGGAGGCTGACTGATGGCTCTGTCCCTCAGCTGCCTCAGCGTGATGAATGATGCACAGAGACGATCCTGCTCTCCCTAATACATCATTACCTCTTGCCCCAACACACTCGCTCTCCCCTCGTCTCATACATACACACTCATGGACGGCTGCACATATAATTCTCCATGCTGTTTACCTTAATGGTAAGAAAATGGTACTAATGCTGCCTGGGTCGGTGTTTAAATTCCCACTGACAATCGCCTCACCTCTGGGACCGTGCGGTACCTCAGGTAATAGCCTGTCGCTATAATTAAGATCTTCTTTACTGTGTTTATGGGTCAGAAGGTGAGCGGCTGAGCTGAACGAGCTGTACAACCTCGGCCGACCTTGCACACACCTGTCTAGCTCTTCGATTCCCAGGATTCCCTGGATTCAGCGTAGCGCTCCAACCGCACGGCTGCACCTCCATCGCGAGGTGACGGCCGTCTGTATGGTCCGTTACAGGACTGAGAGGGGATTTATAGTTTGATCAATAAATATTCATTATATTAACATTGAATCAATAACGTTTTGTAATGTGAAATGTGCGGCTCGTATTGACAAAACCCACAGAGAGTTATTACCCAACTCTTTTTTTTTAAGCTGCTACTGTTGTTTTTAGCTTCTAGCTGGTGAAGCGAGCAGCATTTAGCAGCTAAAGAGCCAGATGTTTTGGTCAGGAGTTGGGAGTTCCGCGTTGAGAGAGGGAGTCACTGATAAACCCCCACCCTCTGCAGCTCCCCAGGTGAGGGGTTGGCTCTGGTGAGTGGTGAATGAATGAATACAGAGCAGAGCTTCGGCTAAAACTGAACTCTACATTTCTCCTGACGGATGACTGATGATTTGACAACACATTGTTAAAGTCAGATGCTGATGAATGCAGGTATTTTAGGGATAAATACCGTATGTAAAGCATAAACAATCTGTAGTGAAATCGTACTGTGACGCCGTAATATTCTAAACAACAAGGGCAAATAAACTCATAACATTTATCTTGTCTCACACACACACACACACACACACACACACACACACACACACACACACACACAGAAAAAAACAGCGAATGTGTAAACACAGCTTATCTGATCAAATCTGTACGAACGGTTGTAGGATCCAGGTTTAATCACCTTGGCACAGCAGGAGAAAACAGACCAAACGTTCACGTTCACAATTTAAAGATCACCGCTCTGACATTCACGTTCAATGGAAACATCCAGAAGCCGAGTCTGTGTAAATTAAGAAGAAATATACAGAGATAGATGAGACGAGATGGAGGTTCGATACAGCTAATGGTTTTGTTTTGTTTGCAGCACATTATCTCTGTCCAGGCCTGAAACTCATTACTGATTATAACGTCTTCAATCCATCCAGTTGTTTCTGTCTCCACTGAGGCTTGGACCAATACAGCTGATATTTTTAGACCAAAGTCACCAGGAGCTGCTATGTTAGGCCAGTATTCATTTTATTAATTAAACATTGATTATTTAAACACTAAAACTCTGTATTGAAACCAGGTTAATGAGTTGCCAGCTCTCTATATATCACAGCAACACAGGTCGTTCCTTCAATAGGAAGGAAATACATGTACACATCAGGCCTTTATGATGAAAAAAAAAAGAGGAAACGTTACTGTAGTCACACCAAAACTCATCTGGACCAAAATAGATAAGTGCAGAGAAATGTCGTGTGTTGGATATGTGCATTTAAATTTGATTTCTGCCCAAATGGTCTCTTCCTGTTTGACGAAAGTTCCGTCGGTGATGGCGATGAAATCTGGATTCTGTTTTTTTTCTTTTAGAAACACACTACGGAAACATGTTTAATCCATGTGTCTGTAAAATGGCTAAAATGTTCAAAATTTTCACTGACAACATTTTGATTTTTAAAAAAAAAGAATCATTATTCAATAGCCGACAGTAGAGAGGCTACAGGAAATGAGGGGAGAGACAGATGAGGAGCGACATGCAACAAACATCCCAAGACGCAAATCGGGGACGTTGCAGTTATTGGTTTAGGTTTTTTTGCTACAGAACATGCCGAAAAAGATTTCAACAGTTGTGTTTAGGGTATTCAAAGCACTCAGCCAAGGTTTGGGTAAAATCAGTCCAGTGCGTAAGACACGCTCATGGTAAATGTCAGCAGGATATTACATGCTAAACGTTACCGTGTGAACGTGCGAAGAGACAGAGCGATGACGTGCCATGTGCTAACCTTCGCTTGCCGATTTAGTTCAGGTAACAACGAGGCCTTTCCCGTGGCCCCACCCCTTCCCGTCAACCTCTACCTCCCACTAGCGGTACGATCTCAGAATAGCGGCGTTGCCCCACCATTTCTCATCTGCTCATTAATTACATTTTTGGTGTGTAATGAGCTTTGCGGTCTCACAGGACGTCCACTGGGACCGTGGACTAGTCACGTTTATCTATACATTTCCTTTTATCATTTGCTCTGTTTGTGCTTTGATGAAGGTTGAAGGTGGAAATAATGATGGCCGTTTATTTTCTTGTTTTCTTTTTGCTTTTGTTTTTCCCAAAATTTTGCTCTTTTTCTTCTTTCTTCTTTTTCTAAACCGTAAGCTCGTGATAGATGGAAGAAATGGCTTTTGACTCTCAGCGCGTCTTTCCCCATTAAAAAGAGGGAAAAAAAAAAAAGAATTACGTACTTGTAAAGGCATGTAAAATCAATGCATGGAGACACATAGGTCTACACACGCACGGCGTCCTGCAGAAACTCAATAAGACCCTTTCGGTGTCCACAGGGTGTTGGTTGCAGGCTGAGGCCCGGGGGTTATCAGGCATAATAAAGTCTGGGTCTGCAGCAGTATCGGCCCTACGGGTCGTTCATTTCATCCCCTTATTAGCAGAGACATTGTGGAGCAGCAGCTCAGCACTGAGAACAGTGAGGGGTTGGTGGGGTGGGAGGGGTGGTGTTGTGTTGGTGTAGGGTGTTATGGGTAATGGGGCTACAGATCCATGGAGATAGATAGTTTAATTAAGCATGAGAGAAATTAAGACCCCATCGGCCCGATGTGAAAAATGAGCTCTGAGGGCGGAGGGAGCCATGTTCAACACAGGGGGGAGGGGTGTGTGTGTGTGTGTGTGTGTGTGTGTGTGTGTGACAAGATGAACATTTATGAGTTATTTGCCCTTGTTGTTTAGAATATTACGGCGTCACAGTACGATTTTACTACAAATTGTTTATGCTTTACATACAGTATTTATCCATAAAATACCTGCATTCATCAGCTTCTGACTTTAACAGTGTGTTGTCAAATCATCTGTCATCAGAAATGTAGAGTTCAATTTTTTGTTTTTTTAAATGCTCAGCTTTTTCACAATTAAATTTTTTACTGTCAGTTTTTTACTTGCAGCTGGAATGCACCACATTCACCAGCTGTGGTTTTGGAAGATAAAATTGAAATTAATAATCTGGAGAAGAAAAGTTATTGTTCAGATGGGCAAAAATTAACACAGAAGAAAGAAAAAAACAACACATACAATTCATAAAAGTTTCAAAGTAAAGCAGCACCAGTCTGACAAAGCAGGTCAGCTGCTGGCTCTCAGGTGTACGAGTTCGTGACAAGTCCTAGAGGTGATAATGTAACATTAAAAAAGAGCAATGAAGCAACCATTTATTGTGATGGATAACCAAAAAAAAAAAAAGGACGTGTATATGTTAGGTTGATTTGCTAAAACGTAATAATTGTATTTTCCCTTTCTGTTTTGATATAATGATCACAATCTAAAGGGGATTCTGATCAATACCAGTGACTCATCAGTAGCTAAGCCACATGCTTAACCCAAACAAAATAAGAGTCTCATTAGGTTCATGGCACTTTACAGCATATACTCGGATGTGCTACTTGTCGTTTATGCAGGCGGGATGATGCCGTCGCTACAGCGCACTCTCGCCGCGGTCCTGTTCCTGTTCGCATTTTCTGTGGTTAAACCCACGGCGTCTGCGTGCGGCCAGTCTCTAAGCAAATGGAACGCCAGAAAGGATTTTAGTGTATAAGGGTGGGATTTTTCCCTGATATTTGCTTTTGCATCTGCTGATTTATTTAACTCAGTCTGCGGAGTAATGCACCACCGCTGTCAGAGTTGGGGGTCCAGTTCCCCCTGATGCCGCTGATGCTAAAACCCCATGCGCTTAAACCTCTAAAGAAGCTTTAGCCAAAAGTGGTCAGATGAAAGAAAGGAAACAGGGACTCGGAGGGACATCGACGTCAGAAGATGAAGGGAAACAGGGAGGGAGGTGAAGAAGGAGGGATGGTTGATGGGAGATATGAAATTTAGAGTAAGACGGAGGGGACCGGAGATGCTGATGGAGAGATTAACTTCAGAGGATGATGAAAAGCAGGAGGATGAAAAGAAACACCGTAGGAATCAAGGCAGAAAGCCCAGAGGACGCAAGGAAGGGAGGAGACAGACCGAGACATCAAGATGGTGAAATAAGAGAAAGATGTAAGTGACAGATTAAAGGAGGAAATCAAAGGAGGAGTGGAATGGGCTTGAAGTGCAGTACGGAGGGACGTGATGGTTAAACCATGGTGGCAACCACTGCTCGTTCATTTCCCTCCGTTGTGATCACATTGTACTCACCCAGTCAACAGCTGAGATCTGAAGACACGGCGGCCTCACTAAAAGAGCTGAACCAAAAGTCCGAGGGGTCCAGAGACACACGTGGTCAGACGAGCGGACAGGTTGGGAACAAACTGGTCCGAGAAACTTAATTTGGCAGAGAAAGGAAAGGTAAACGCTGTGACACAAACGGCGTTGGTAGAGACCGACTCAGTCAGTCCTCCAGCATTTTAGACCAAACTTTCTATGTTTGATTGTACCACACTGACTTTATGCAGTTTTCACTTTAGACGCTCTCACTTTCTGGTTTACCTCCGATTCAAAAGGTTTAGATATTCAGGATAAACCACTGGCTTGTTTGCAACCTGTCTGATTGTCCGACTGCAGGCGTCTCTCGACCCATCGGTGGATAGACAGCTGTATTCAGCTTTTTCACGCTTGCTTGTGTTTGGCATCTGTCTCTGCAGGCCACCGTAATTCTCTCTAGAGGTAAAATAATCGTCCTGGGCGAGGGGGCCTAACCGACGGCCTCTTACTCCAGCAGTTGCATCCAGTCCTGACGTATTCCTTCTGAAACTACATGAGAACGACTGTGGCTGGTAAAAACAATGCTTGACGCACAGACTTTTGAGTCGGTAGCCCTTAGCAAGAGAGTTGAAAAAAATAAGTTTCACTGCTGTCAGTTAAAAAGAGCAAATGGGCGTCTTGAGACTCACGCTATTGTCAGCATCTCTCGTGCGATATCGTTTGATTGATCACCGGCAGCAAAGCAAACCCTCATTTACATGAAGATATTGTGGATTAATACTGTAAAGAAAACTAGCAAGTTACCAGGAGTGAGGGATTTAAAGATAGACAGCAGAAGAGGACAAAGAGTAAATAAGAAAAACAGAATCCCCTCATCTTCCTGCTTTGTCTCGTGCCAGTGATCTGTTCAATAAGGCCTTGCCTAGTAGCACTAATCCTTTTGTTTTGTTATGCCAGTCTGGCTATCTGTTTCCACTGCCTATCGATTATTTGTGCTTCCCTGCCATTTGTGTGACACATGAATGAATCTCATTTCCCCTCTCATTGTGTTGCAGTAACTTAAAAACAATCCAGCTGCCATCCTAATCGCAGAGCCAGAAGCCGGGAGTAGGTGGAGGTGGGATTAAAAGCCATGGCTGGATATTCAGGATGAAGAGATGATCTGATACGGGTGTACCCTGTATTCAAATCGAGGTTCACTTCAAAAGTGTGGATTCACTTACAGATAAGGGATCTTGTGTGACCTGTTAAATTTTTATCTCCAGGCCACAGTGGGTAGAAAAGCAGAATATCTGAGGCCGTCCAGATTTTTAGAGTATAAGTGGAGCTCCGGATGATGCCTGCGTCATTGCCAAAGTGGAGTTGTCGATGAGTGGAACCAGTGGTCAGTGAACCCCAGATTTTCTACCCATGTGGCTGCTGGACTCAGTGAACACGCCACACACAATGCTACAGCTATGGCTGCTGCTCATTTTGAATACTGCGTCCATATCGCTCGGATATAAACACATTCCAGCTCTAGGCGGACTGCTGAGAAAGCTTTGCATTTGAGACTTGAGACTTGAGACTTGGCTCCGGTCTGACTAAATCACAAAAATGAGAACTTCAGTTGCAACTGTTTTAGAGACTTGACTCAAGTCAAGGTTTGACTGGATGAAATCCAGAATAATAAAAAATAAAGAAATTATTGATGAGAGCGACATAGACGCAGGTCTAGAATTGAATTATCAGTCCTGTACATTAAAAGGATAGATTCACTTTTTTTTTTTCCACGTCTGTCTTAAACAGTAGTCAGGTGCCCGTATGAAGACTGAAACCTTTGCACTTGCTGCAATTATTGCTCTTATTCATGCTGGACGTTAATGTGAGTGACGGAGGACACGTTCAAGGTCCCCAACCTGTGCACAGTGTTTTCCACACTTTAGCTGAAGCTAATATGAGGCTTTAGCAGTCTGAGTTAGCTAAATCACGAAGGGTTGTATCTCGGATGGTTGGATGACAATTGGCACTTCCTTGGTTCACTGTTGGTTATTGGTTTTCAGCCCAAACTCATCAAGTAAGGAGCAAGCATGTCACAATCCACTGCAGTCCGAAAGAAAAGCACTGCTCTTTTGTATCAGAAGCTGTGGTTTGCATTTAATTGAATTAATTCTGTGACTTTGGGAAACACTGGTCAGACATATTTTGTAACTAATCATTTTCCAAGTTTTATTTGGCTCAAATATAACTCCCTAATCATGTTTACAGAAAATACAATCCTAATATTGTGATTTAGAGGAATTAAAAAAACTAATTGGCTGTAGCTTCTGGGTGTAATGTATTAGCAGAAAGCCAAGAAGACTAACTACTGGAGCACCAGCAACTGCAGCCATTTTAGTTCTTTGATTAGACTCTGATTAGTGCTCACGCTGTGGTGCTTATGCCCCTTTTTTATAGTAAGTTTTTCGTCCCGATGGTGCATTACATGCAAGGTATGCATAGCCGCTTCGCTGGACTGTACACTGGGAGGCCTCTCATATCTGAAACGCATCCGTGTAACCAGTGAAATGGCTTGCAGCTGAAAGGATGTTTGCGTCTTTGACGAATCATTCTCGTTCTCTCAAGTACACACTGTAGTATTCCTGAGTGTGGTATCCTTTCAAGACCCGCCCCTGCCTCTAGAATGCAGTCAGTCACTGCTGCATCATCTGAGAGGCCTTGATAACATGCAGAGGAATTCAGTATAAATCCATAACCCCCCGCTCAAGGATAAGATGAATTTGCCTTGTTTCTGTGAGCTAATTTGGAAGCAAGATATTGATAAAGATCACACTAATAAGGAGAAAGGCAGAGGGAGATCTTTGTCTTGTTCCGACTCTAATGGTTTTTTGTCTCCCGCTGTCTGGTAGGAGTCGCTCTGTAAGTGTCATTAGGATGCACAGGGAGTCACTTCGGCTAAATATTGCGCAGGCTTCATTTAGCAGAGATGAAACCATGACTCATTGTGAACTCACAGAGCGAGTGAGTCACGTTGCAACCCAAATCATTTTAGCTGGCTGCTGAGTGAGTTATCTCAACAGCTACTGGCGTTGTGTTTCTGAAGCCTCCAAAGCTATTAGTCCCATTCTAGCAGATTAATGCTAATTGGTCCTCAGTGATTTCGTTGCCGGACTGACTGTGAATTTTACTCTCTGGTACTCCGAGGCTCATTAAAACGTGATTGTTCTTGTCATGTGAGGAGAGACGTCAACAAAAAGCTTGACGTGTCATGAATCTTTGTTTAATTGAAGATCAGGCCCTGAGCTCTACAGAGCTTTACTGGGAAAGAATGCTGGGAAATTACATTTTTCTATTCTTAAAGCTGCACTAGTCAGTATTTTTTTTATCTTGATAGCGGGTCAGATGACTTTGTGTAATCTGAAAGGGCTCACTTGCAGTGTTCGAACCTACAGTGTCAACTTTGCGCTTCTTCTCAACTCTGCGGAAATTGTATTCCATTTCCGATCACCTTTTTGGTTTTCTGGACGCAATTCGGCTCTTATCAACCTTGTTCTCAGGCAAGCTCCTATAAAGCCATCGTCCACCACCTGCTCAGCAGCAAACAGCAGACAAACACGGTCAGAGAGCAGCTGGTGGACATAGCGGAGCATTTTGGTGTTGGTGGAGACCCAAAACAGAGCTAAGAGAGAGAGTGACCAATGAAATGATAATGTTGTGTTGTGCCGACTGGATGTGTGAATAGGTAGCTGTTTGCTAACTTTATGATATATTGTGTTTTCAGATTGTTCCTTTACACTGCCACAAAGAAAAAAAAATACATTAGTTTTCTGGTTCATACGTGTATATTTCACATATAAATGTCTTTTCCTTTGGCAAAAATCCAGCCACTTTGAACATTAGAAAGGGGGGGTGGACATTTCTCATCATTTCTTAAGATTAGAAACAAGGTTAGCCACTCCTAAACGAGCTTCCTGACTCGTTTAAGAGTGAGATAAAGGGAGAGCGCTAGAGAGAGGGAGAGCATTAGCAAGGTGAACGAGAGAGAGGGTTAGCGATGACGGTAGAGAGAGCTAGAGAGTGAATGCGTTTATGCTCTGAAGCAGAAGAATAAACATCAAAGCAGATTGTCCACAGTGGAGAGATGTGCTCCGGAGTATTCAGTCCTCTAATGAATCCAAGGAGCCTTGTGTTGCAAACAAAATCTGTAAAATCTGTGAAAGGGGCTTTTAGTTCCTAATTTGGTTCCATGGCTCCACGTTCTATTAGATGCCATTCAGTTTTGTAGCATTGCTCCAAATGTGCAGCCGTATTTAGTCATCTAAATACGGCTCCATTTTATAGGTGAGGTGGTAAAAAGTGGTCTGGTGGAAAACCAGTGAAGGTATAAATTGCTGTGGTCTGTTTGAAAGACCCATAACGAGTCTGTGGAAAATTAGCTTCTACGTCTACCTGTTCCTTGGCCCATGACTAATCTTCTCATCAACTAGATTTGGATATGTGAGCTAGTTTTTGAAATCCTGCTGACAACGAAAATAGCCGCCCTCGTCCATTGACTCCACACAGAAACCCGGGGACAACAAACTACCTGTGGGTGGATTAGCTGGTTTTACAGCCTCACAGATTCCTCCACGGCTGTTAAGGAAAATCCACATCCTGACGTCCATCATGTGTGGGATCAGCAGACACAGACTGATTCATGTTGTCTTTTAATTGAAATCTGCAGGGTTTTAGCAGAAACATTTACTAATTTAATACAAGATTACGCTCTAAATGTTTCAGTCAAAGTTCGTTATCTCCTCGTCCACACAAGCCACGTTTGTCTCATTATCTTTTAGACAATCTAAATTTTGTTGGTGGAATTATTGCCTCGTCATCTCTTCCCAAAACTGCCGGATGCTGACGATGCAGTTCCCCTAGTAGAGATGAATTTTATACGCCTGGAAACGGGCTGAATGTTGATGATCTCCTCCACAGCTCTGTCCCCCGTTTGTTCTCAGCTCGGAGACATTCAGCCCGAGTTCAGCCAAGTTTGACTCATCAAACATTAAGCAGCAGAGTCCCTGTGACCAGCCAGATGCTCTGCTACTGCACTTTCTTTTTTTTTTCTTTCTTTTTACATATTTTTTCCTGGAAGACCACTTGGCTATGCTTCATGCCCCTCTGCCTCTGCATACATGTTTTTGTTTTTTCTTTAACATTCCCTCTGGTAGGAGCTCAGTCATAACATGCCTGCTGCCCTTTGGAGCAGCTCTTGACCTTTAGGTCTGGACAGATATTCTCCTGCAGAGAAAGTCGGGCTCTAACCAGAGATGAAAGGCTACTGAGAGACTCAAACTGCGGTTGTCTGCCTAGAAGGGGAGAACACAGGAGGAGAAAGGATCTCCATGGCTTTGGAGTGATGTGAAGAAAACTGGCGTGAAATTAGTTGCTTTTTAAGGGAAGATTGTGCCTTAACGTTTAAAATAAAAGCAATTCATGATGTACCTTCTTTCCTGTGTTTGTTTTGTTGAACCAGGAATTTGGTTTTTCTATGTACTGGTACGTTTTTGAGTTTAGTTTTTTTTAAATCTGTAATTTCTCTCTGACTTAAGTATTTTTTTTAAACTCAAGTATTTTTCTTCACTGCATTTAAATTTGAAATCGTTAGAGAGAAAAAAGAAAAGTCACATGATGAAGTTATGACTAACCACAAATGAGCGGCTGCAGCAGAGAGGACGCTGCTGGTGAACCTGAACCTCCGTGTCCACAGAGGAGCCGCTCTCAGCTCAGGGTCTACGTACCTGTGCTGAACGTTTACACCCACCGCCCGAGGGGCGGGTGGGGGCAAGGGCCACGTTCGCACCTGGGCCGGGTCTAACGTTGCAGTGAAATTAAGGATGATGTTGGCCACGGTTGGGATAAGCATTACCTCAGCATCGATATAGAAAAAAAAGGTTTATTCATCGCTGATTGATTGCACCACCCGGCGACCACGGCCAGTGTCCTGTCACGCTGGGTCCGGCTAAACGCTGAACGCTAAAATGCTGACGGTGGCTCCCTCAGCTGCGACCTCTGCGGTCAGTGAGGTGCGCACCACCTCTCTGCTGTTTCTGATCTTCCCTGTTGTGACTGCGGAGCTGATTCAGCTCAGCGTCTGAAAACCTGGAGGAGCAGTGAGACCAGAGAGGCTGAGTGGACCGGTTCTGTTTCACACGTAGAGTCTATGGACACCTGCCGTGGTGTCCAGGTGTTTCTACTGTTTTGTCCATCCCATTTAAATCAGCGACGGGAGGCTAAATAAGACACACCTTTCTGCACAATGCAATACAGCTCAACAGCATCACACACTACATACTCTAAAATGCTGAAGATTTTCTTCAATGTTTACTCAGAGTACATTTTAACTGACGCACTTTGTACTTTTATCTCAGCGCATTTTTACACAAGGAATTTTACTTCTACTTGAGTAAAATTTGTTTCACGTAGCAGGACTTTTACTTGCGTACAGTTTTCCGGTGCTCTTCCTCCCTGTCAGATAGTTAGCTAGTTAGTTAGTGGCATTACACTCAACAGCCCACATTTGTTACCAACAGGTAACAAACACACTGTTTGACTTTGCAGCATCTGTAGTAAAGAGTAGTTTGTGAAAAGGACACGTTCTCAAGCGTTCTTTGTCATTGTTTGTTTAAAAAGAATCATTTTTTAAGGCCACAACGAGGAAACATTCTCAATGAACATATCTTCGAAGTTTAAAGATGTTCATACTGAATGTCTCTGCAAATTGTTCACTGACGGTGACATTTGATTTCCTACAATATCTGTTCGCAATAACTCCGGCACGATTCATTTTTTTTGGTTCTGTTCGGACAACTCAAACCACTTGGTTAAGGTTAGGAACAGATCACAGTCTCAGTTAAATAAAAGAAGAAAATCAACATGGACACAACGAAACATTACTATTTTCAATTTATTTTAGTTGCCTAAGCCTAAACCTCCCATGGGATACAGGATGTGTCATTTTCCTGTGTTTATTATGCATAGCATCCAGCCCGACAGCCTGCCAAAACATTTACTAATGGCAATTGCTGCATGGATTGCTGAACACAGTCCACGCAGCAGTTACCTTTCTACCAAAAACTATTCTGCAAAACCTTTTAGTGGTAGATGACTGCAGTTTTCAAGAGGGCAGGGTTGAGAGAGGACGGGAAGAGTATGCTTCCATAAACCTTTTCCTGAGACGCGTATAAACGTAGGTCATTTCAAGTATTTGAACAAAAAAAACCAAAGCTGCTACCTCTCTGGTGAGGGTGACGAGGATGAGTATAATTTTGCTAGAACCTTCTCGAAAACAAGATGATGTACCACAAGGGATGCCAGCAACGTATTTGCTTCCAGACAAACTTAAACTGTGGTGTCTGCAGTTTGGCCTCCTGCTCTGACTTTTGTGGCCCCTAACAGGGTTTGATGTACCTGCTTCAAAGGGAGAGAGCCTAGAGAGAATGAATAGCTGGGAGCCCAGTGCTGCCTCAGCACCGTGTGTTAATTGTAGGGCAGGAGCAACATGGGTGTTTGGAGAATGGATTTGGGCATAGGGCCGCTTTTATGGGGCACGTCACCATCAGCGGGGAAGAGAAAGAAGACGGCTGTAAAGGAGATTCAGCACCAAGAAGAAGCAGCAGCAGTGCAGTGGCAGTGTCAGCCGGTCAAGTGCAGAACAGAAGACATGCAACTGGATTGAAGTGCGGGGCATGGCGGCAGGCAGGATTACATGTGTCTATCTCCCCAAAGTCTTAGTAAGTGGATAAGTGAGGGGCGCACACGTTCCTTGTGTAGAGGAAAAGCTTTGTGTCTTGCCATTCTCTCAGGGTGTATAAGCAGCCATTTTCATGGGCAGTAAACCTGGAGACATCGCAAAGAGCTAGATTGAAAAACTCAAGGTGTACACATGATGGACACATGATTGATTTCGAGCAGTCATTATGTAAGGCAGCTTAGGGCACGGTGGAACTGGAGGATGGCAGTAGATTTAGGGTAACAGCTCACAGTCCCTCGGGAGAAAAATCGCTGCCATATCGGGGGCTAAATCATGTGTTGTAATCAGAGGCCTGGCAGCCTGTGTACGCTGCAGAGCTTCCAGTGACATGGGAGGATGCGGGAGAGGAGACCCAAGAGGGGAAGAAGCTTATATATATTGAGTTAGCAGCAAAGGTCAAGGAACTGGTTTGGAAAGCAAAGGTCCGCTCTATCTGGGGAATTTGTACAGAAATGATTTTTGTTATTAAGTGAAGTCAGACTTACAGGGCAGAGCTTTAATCGGCCAGTAAAAACACGGCTGAAGCTGCAGTTGTGGTAGTGAATGAGTGTGACTCCGAAAAAGACGAGAGACGCTGGTAAAGGTCGATGGAGCTGTAGGTATTATGATGTTAGAGGCTCGTTGGTTTGCTCGGCTATTGTTAGCACCCATGATACCACTGATGAATGCTGTTAGATTTGGAGAAGAGTCTCCGCTGGTATGATTCAGTTGTCTGTCTTTCTGTGTTTCGATATCTTCAAAGTAACGTTGGCCCTGGGGATTGGTGCTGTTTACTGAGCAAGTTGATTAGCATGCTAAAGTCCACCTGGGGGGGGGGGCTTTTATCAGTTAGTGTAGATCCCAGATACTTTTGTGAGCCAAAAAAAATGCTAACCCTCTAAATCTTTGGAGGGAGGTGCTTAGGGATCGGTTGAAAGTAAAGAGGGACTTGTTTTTGGGACCTTAAACCACACTGTGGAGCCTTCATGTTGTGGAACCAACTCAGCAAATAAATGTTGAAATTGCCCACCTGATGATACCCACCCATAGTTATGCCTCCACTTATACACTTAACATCTTCGTAGGCTGGTTATGACAAGTTTCCTTTGCATCTCAAGGGCTCGTTCCAATTGTTCCAACACAGGAACATGGTTCTGCTCAGTGGATTGAATCTCTGCATGAGTGGGAATCTTTTGAATCTAGAGGATTTGGCGTCTACTACAAGTTTGTAATTGTTCCACATTAAAAGTAAGGATGGCTGGACAACTATGCTATGGCAATCAGGGGATTTTCTGCCAGTGAAGCCAGTGAGGCCAGCTAAATTCTAACCTTTAGCTTAGCCTTAACAGACTGGATATGTGACCTGTTTAATCATCCGCGTATCTGTTCCCTTCTGGATGCAGAGGCAGAGTGCAGGTTCAGAAGTTCAAAAGTAGGTCAGGGCAGGGGAAAACAATGGCGCTATCTGTCAGACGGTTCAGTAAATTTATGACAATGCAGCCTGGTGTATCCACTGCAGAGCCCAATGAGAGGTCAAGACATCATTTAACACCGGGCCGTTCGCACTTATCGCTGTGTGCGTTGATAAATGTGACCTTAAAATGCGTTAGGCTACTCATAATTTATTCATTTTTGACGAACTTTTATGTAAATATGTTGCTATCATGTGTTTGTGCCAGAACCTGAAGTCACAGTTTACACCACAGGGACCTAAGATGTTTTCTCAGTTACATTTAAAAGAAAAATGTGTTTTAAATTCTGCATCATCATTATCAAAGTGTTGTCTACATTTGGTGTGACGTGCTTTTTCTGCTCCGTGCTTTCCTCAAACCTTCCACTTTTCACGGCCCGCACTTTCTTTCCTCCCCGTCTCTGTCCTCTCCAGCATGCGAGCTGATGAACCAGGGCATCTTGGCGTTGGTGACGTCGACGGGCTGTGCATCGGCCAGCGCGCTGCAGTCCCTGACAGACGCCATGCACATCCCTCACCTGTACATCCAGAGGAACAGTGAGGGATCGCCGCGGACCGCCTGCCAGTTCAACCCGAGCCCCGGCGGGCAGCGCTACACGCTGGCTGCCCGGCCACCGGTCCGCCTCAATGACGTCATGCTGACGCTGGTGGAGGAGCTGCGCTGGCAGAAGTTCATCGTGTTCTACGACATCGAGTATGGTGAGTGGCTGACAGATTTGATGTTGCCGTGCTGGATTGAGGGAACTGATTTTCCGGCCTTCCAAGCTTGAAAAGTGAGATCAGCTGATGGAAATTCTGCAACTGGCTGTTGAAAGCTGATGTTTGTTGTAATGGACAAACACGTCACTGAAATGAGAAAATTCCAATTCCCTTCACTTTTGCCATTTAGAAAGTTTTGTAAGGGCTGAAAATAAACGCTGAGGGTAATTTGAATGGGCTTGAATTGACATGATTGGTTGTCTGTTCAGAGGCTTGATCTCTAGCTGCAGTATTTCAGTACAGTCGCTGGTGTTTTGCTCTTTTACTTTGTCTTGTTGTGAAGATTGCAAATGCATGGACCATTATGTTTAGAATTTATTTCATGTTTTCATCTTTGACAGAATCATACAGTACATGTATTTATAGCTTTAATGATGTAATTAATGCGGCGATAATTATATCGAAGGTGATGAACGTGTGCATGGTTTTAAAGCTCCTTACGCCCGATGAAAATTTTATTCTTCCCAAGCACTTTGGATTATTGTCTGGAATACGCTGGATACCTTGAATGTTTTTATCACATGTATTTCTCATCTTTCCTGACGTCGCTATGATGCAACACAGTTCAGTTGTCCTTTCTGGTGTCTGACCTCTGTGGGTTTTCTGTGTCTTCTTGAGGTGTCAGCGTCGAGGTTGACGTAACATTCTGTATAAGACCACGTATCACGGCCTGGTGCTTCGACCTTCTTGATGACCCACCCGCTTTTTAGACACACCTGAAGCAAAGAAACACACCTGTGCTTACAAGTCAGCTTTTCAGGTGGTAAAACATGATTGTATTTCTACCTCTGGCGATGACATATTTTACATTTTTTTGGTTTCACGACTTCTGCATATCACCAGTCAAATTATTTTCTCTTACCTGATGTTGTAAATTCACATGGAATACATGTAGGCAAATCACTGAAAAAGCCTTAAGTGTAACTGCAGGATGCCTACATGATTTTCAATGTTTTCTGGCCTTGAAAAGCCTTCCATGACTCGATATTGCAGCAAAACTTCAGAGATTGACTCTCTGCTCTGCTGTATTTGTTTGCAATAGCTTACTGTGACTGTATCTTAATGAAATCACATTAGGCTCAATGGATTTTTGAGCCTAATCAATACAGGATGGTGGCAATCACAATATAAGGATATAGACGGATGAAGGCATTTAGCTTCTCAGATGCTCTTCTCCAGAATGATTTAGAGTAAGTGCATCGGTAGCTGCGGGCCAGGATCTGAATCCTTTATTAACAAACCAGCAGCTCACCGGACATAAAGACCAAAGGACGACAATGAGGCTGCACAGAACTTAAGATAATCTTACTGATGCACTCTTCCCCTCTGCCTGAAGGGGTGCAAATCAGTGGATGGAGTGCGAGGTTGAAAGACTCTGGCTCTCCATAGCGCACTGTTGGTGATTGCAGGGCTAGATGCGGTGCGAGCAGGATTGTTAGCCCGGGCGTGGTTACGCCCAATGCTTCGTTTCTTTACTCTACATCAGGGGTTCCCAAACCTTTTCAGCTCAGGACCCAAAAGAGAAATCTGGTGTCTCCCCGGGACCCGAACCTCGAAAAAAAACATCACACACACACACTCACTGACACCTGTGCTGACATTTGTCCAGCACGGAAACTGACACAGGCTTAACTTAATATAAATGTGACACACGCGTTACTGACCCTTCCACCGTCAAAACAGTGTTGAATAAATGAAAAGCTGGACTAAAAAGGGGCTAAAAACACATTAAAAAAAGTTAATTGAAGTCATTTATCAAGAAAATTCGACAAACGTTCAATACCTCCAGCCTCTCGCTTCTAAGGATTTGTTTGTTCTCACCCTTTTCCTGGGTTTTGGACTGTTGCTCAGCCAAAACAAGAAATTTGAAGAAGTGACCATGAGCTCAGGGAACTTGTGTCGGGCATCTTTCTTTGTTCTCCAAACATTATAGAGATTCTCTTTCTTAAGATACTGGGTTTTGGAGGCCAATACCTGTACCAAGATTTAAGCTTTTAAGAAATCTGTTAACAATATTTTGGCGAAAACGTTTCCTTTTAATATAAACATGTAACAAAGAGACTACTGTTTTAGATAGGATGTCTGAAATTTGGTTCTTAAAGAAGTGTGACCGAGATATTTAGTGAGATTATCTCAAAGGTGTTTTTCTTTTTCCCCTACTGCAATTGGTTGTTAGTTATCAGGTTACATTTACACAATACCAATGTATCTGCGATAAACCGATAATTGCTGATATATTGATCCAGCTGTACAGATGAATCCTTAATAAATGAATGCTTAGTGGGAGCCATAGTTGTCTTCTAGTTTTCCTTTGTGGTAAACCTTAAAACATTGTCCTCTGCTTTACCTTTTGTCAGTGTGGTGCAAAAACGTAATTACACAACATGGTTACACAACAGTAAAACTGCTATCACATCCCGTGTGATGAGCAAAGGTTAAACAGCTGTTAGTGATGAGACATCGTCTTTTCAGTGTGTGAGCTGGAGCTGCTTCTTCATTTTTAGAGCTTCCACATCGCAGCCAAGCCGTGAACTGTTAAACAAACATACATAATGGCTTAACCTCTGTGTGGAGACGTTTTCATTACTGTGCACTGTGCACTTTGTTATTTCTTGGCTGTCTTTGTAATGTTGCAGTATCTCGGCCATTGTTGCTGTTTCCAGTCGTGTTATTGCCTGATTGTTGCGAGAGCCGAATCATTTAAATAAGGAGAATGAAAGAATCAATCACCAAACCATTTTCTTCTATCAGACTTCATCGTTGGCGCTGGAAGTATCTGGACAGGATGTCATGGTGTCTGTTTATCCTATTCTCCACACGAAGAAGAAAGAAGAATGACTAAATGGAGTCAGAAATATAAAACAAAACAGCAATAGCTGCACGACAACATTAGAGGGATTCTCTTTTCCTTTTTTGAAAGAGCAGAACCGTCTTTGGACAGATTTAACGGATGCTGTGCTCTGACGCCAAGCTGCCCTCCAGCTCTGACATGAACAAGTTTTAGGCAGAGTGCTGAGAGCTGAAAGTGAACCCCTGATCTGGCTCCGATCAGCGGGGACTCCCACAGAAAAGACCACAGTATGGTATGGAGAGTTTGCTTGTGACCGCAGGAAGTGAAAAAATGGACCAGACCCTCAAGCGTCACAGCAACTGATAATGTTACATCTGACAAAATGTAATAACGTGGGCTGGAATAAAAGCTGAGAAGACAGGCCATCATCCATGGGGAGTAAAAGTAATATCAAACCTGTCACACAGAACATGTGGCTTTGCTGATCTCGGAAAAGTCAGACATTTTAAAACCCAGCATTTTAATGTGCTCTGAACACTACAGCGACGAACTGTCGTAAAGGACTTTTTTATCCTTCCAGTGGTATCTAGCCAGTCAGGTGGTTTCGGTTTTATGTGTCCTGGCTTCTGGATATTCTCAGTTCGGGCTGGTGAACTGAATTTCATTTGTGTCGTTCACAGCACAGAAAAAGTGAAACTAGTCTCTGCTGAATAATGATCCATAACTCATAAAAACAGTTGACAGTGTGTCCTGTGGATTATCCACACAAAGAGGTAGATTATTTCTCAAAAAAAGGCTGTTGGATCACTGCTGTGAGCACTAAAAAAATGAAATCAATTCACCTCCATTGTGTTGGGGTGGCACTGGAAGTTTAGGTAAATTGAGTGAACTGATGCTTTTAAAGGCCCCGAAGAGTCGTCCGGAATCATTTTTCTGCGTGGCGAGAGTGCAGCATCCCGAGATGCTGTGTAGATAAAGGGGCAGGGTTAACTGCCCCTAGCAACAGCTACCGAAGGTTGTGCGTCAGGTGAAAATGACGTTGAGGGACTCGTCAGATGTTGGACGGAGTAGCGCGAAAGGAAAGGGCGGTTGAGTCTTCTTATCTGCCTTTGTCTCGGAGTTTAATTAAACGTGGACCAGTAATGCCACACACTGTGTTTGACTCAGGGCCTGGGACTAAATGGGACGTTTTCCCAACGGTGCCATAAGTTGTCATAACGTTCATCATTCTGCATCAAACTTCTACCAATGAATGTTTAATCAGGTCCATAATGTTAGGATGGGCCTGTTTTTAGTTTTTATCTAACTGTGAAATGCAGTTAAAGTGCTCACTTCAAAAGTGTCAAGGATCTTTTTTTTTTTTGGAAATGGAGAAACCGAATGTTTTCTCTGTCTGGTGTAGCAGAGACACACTGCGCTGCGTGATCCTAACGCACCACTTAATTAGTCGAGGCAGCATCGGGGTCTTGGTGGAGTCGAGCTGAATGTATTTAGACTCGTTTGTTTTCTCTAAGGCGGGATTTCTTTCTCTGCATGTTAATCATCTGAACAGCAAGACGGCGTTCTGGGTTTGGGTTTTCGTTCTTTTTGGAAGTTTGTGCTTGTGCGGGCAAACTTGTGCTTGTGTGGCAGAGGTGCACGACTTTGAGTTTGACTTGTGCTTGTGTGGGTTATGCTTATGACCGCAGTGTACTGTCTGATCTTCTGACACCCCGCCCACATACGCCGGTCCTCCCATGAGGTCAGGGTCAGAGGTCAAGCAATCCTGCACTAGTGAAGCTGGAGATGGTAGAGTCGTACTCCTTGGCTTCTTCTCACTGCACCGATTGATTTAAAAACTTCACGTGGACCCTAAGAGGTTTTGGACAGAATGCTAATCCTAAAGACTGGACTGTGGGACATCGGTTTAGTTTTGTTGCTCACCTTGAGTTTAGTGCCTAGATTTTTATGGATTATGATGATTCTGATTTGCATTTTCACTATGCTCACTGGGCTTTCTGTTGCCTTTTCTTTCAGACACAGTGCTTTATTTTATCTATTTCTTTATTAATGCTATTTTTTGTTTCATCCTAATGAATTTCATGTTGCTCTTGCACAAATCTCTCATTAAGCTGTGGAGGACTTTGGGGAATTATGCATGTTAATTTACCTGTACATCTTGAGTTTGGGTTGAGGTTAAAACATTTTTATGATGATGAGCTGATAAGGATTATTACTTCGTAGGGATCTTGTGCCTTTTTGGCCCGTCTCTGGTTTTTAATATGTGTTAATGTGTTTTGTATGTCAGTCACCGTGAAGTGACAGGGGAATATAGACAACAGAAGCTGCTCGCGAACGTTGCTGTGGACGGCCGGTTGCGTGATTTTAGTCTTGAACAGCTGCTGAGAATCAATTCAGGCCAGAAGCTGGAAGCCAAACCAATGTGACTCAACACTTCTCACAACCCCTGAAATCTGTGACCAACTGTCTCGACAATGTGATGTGTAATGAATCAGCGACTGCTAGGCCTATTTTTTTTAAATGGAATTCCTTCAGAAATGGATTTTGATGATTTAGGAGAAAATTGACTCCAGTGCTGCCATTGTGTTTTTTACAGGTTATAACTAACTCGAAGTGACACTTGTATATAATACTGTATATAAACAGATGCCCACTGAGCATTGGCAGACCACAATGTTTTGTCAGTTATTCATAGTTTTCCCTCCTTAATTACGTGTTGACAATAAAAAGATTCCTCATCACCATCCAGCTCGGTTTTCCATTCAGACTTAATTGTCCCAGAGGGCAGATTTCGTTTGTTAATCCACACATAACAAATTACAAACCTCCTCTCTGGACTTAATCACAACAACATTAACGATCTAGTAGCTCTTGTTTTTCTGTTGACATTAATCCTCTTTCATTCCTGTCAGTCTGTATTCTCTCATCCATTTGTTCTTAATCTAAAATGTTGAATTCTCATGGAGTTTAGATATATTTCCTCATTAAATCGATTCATCCCTCCGGATCCATCTTACTTCAAAATAGGTATTTCATAAACACGTTCAAGAAGAGGTATAGTTCACGCACTCACATGCATGATAGCGTATTTGAAGACGCTAAGCTGTCCTTAAAATAACAGTATTGGCATGAGTTGCTGACACCAGTAGTGACTTTGGTTGAGCATGAGAATAAAGGAAGTGAAGGAAAAGAAAAGAGAAAAGGAACAATGGCCTTCGGTTCAAGAGATGAAGAATTTCCCGTCACTGAAAGTCAACTAAACAAACCACAAACCCAATAAAGTTGGAAGACAAGTTTGACACCAACTTCAAACGACCGAACACTCACTAAATTTTCTTCTAACTCCTCATCGTTCCCATTTTCCCTCTTCATCTTCATCCCTTCCTCCTCGCGCCGCGTGATGAGCGAAGCCATTATACGCGTGAGCCGAGCAGGAGTCCCATTTATTCATATTAGCGGCTCATTGTTGAGGGATACGAGGAGCAGATGGGCTTTTTGGTTTGGCTGTCTGGCCAAGTCTGTACGGACCGGCAGGGACTGTCATTTGGCTGTGATGATGATTAAAGGCGCTCCTTGGAATGCCTCCGTCCTCCCTTTACTCTTCCATCCTTCTGAAACCTCCCTGCTCGCAACCTTCCCTGCTCCATTTTTTAAAAGGCCAATAAGTGAGATGTTTGCTGCCTCCCAGCACAGAATGACTATAAAATATCTATTGGAGGATGTTTTTCAACACCATTAACACACAAATACACACACCCATTAGTGTATTTAGGACATTTTCAAAGGCTATAGAGCCGTGTTTGCAAAGCCCGAGAAGAAAGAAGCAGCACTGTAGTTTGAGGGTTATGCATTTAGATGTTTTGTTCTTGGAAGACATTTCTACTGGGCCATGGACGGGGATGCGTGTTGTGAGGGGGGGGTTGCTACAAACATCATATAAGGTGAGAGGATTCAATAAAGCTTAATAAAGGTCAATAAAATGTATGGCTTCCATAATGGCCTCTGAATAATCTTCTCTGTCATCAGACAACCTCCTGCTCTCCTCCCCTGCCCGCTTTCTATTTTCTTCTCTCCCTCCTGCTCCTCCAGCGAGGTGTGTTGGCTATCACATCCACTGCCTCCCATTTTCTCTCGCTTTCCACAGTCCCTCGTACATTTTCTGCCTACTCTTTCAGGCATTTTTATTCCCTCCGTCTTGTCTCCTGACCGCTGCAGACAAGGCGAAACGTGTTTTGAACTTGAACTTTGTGAGTTTTGAAGCCTTAGCCTTGTGAAAAAAATGTTCTACCCTTTTGCATCAGCGTCCATCTTCATGAGTCACTGAATCCGTTAACTGAGTTGTACACTCTTTTCTTTTTCCTAAAACAAGTGGAAGTCGAAGACCATCTGGGTGAGATGACTCCCTGTGTGTCCAATGCAAAAAATGCAAATCAGCTTAGGTTCAGAGTTGCCTGCTGCCCACACTTTTTGCCACCAACTTCCTCGAGGAAATTCGGTGTCTGTTTTATAAGGCACAGCGTTCAGCCCGCGGCTCCATCCATGATGCGAGCAGCCGAATGAATTCCGAGTTGGAAATTGGCCCTAGAAGGCTCAAAACTGTAGATACTGTAGCTGCCGTCGAGGCTTAATAAGAGCAATCTAAAGTGCCCAACTGGCAGCCTTGGTGGGAGGCCAGCACTAAATTGAAGTCCGTTTGACTGCAGTTGACAAAGCAGTCTCACCTCAAGGTCCATCTAGTAGTATTTATTGAGCTTTCAACTATATCACACAGAACAGCAAATTGATTTTGCTTAAATGACTAAGCAACTGCGACAAATCAAAAGTTGTTAAGGTATCTGTTTTAACAAGTAATCATATCAGTTCGCTTCCGTTGCATTGTTTTAACCAGCTGTAGCAGGGAATTGAAGGAGAAGTCTGAATGGATGTCAGCCATCGGCACGTCAAATGATGAAAGTCTTCGGGGACAGGTATATCAGAAACCCCACCGTAGAAAAAATAAGCGAAAAAAGAAATGGTATACGCAAATATGTGTTGGTCTTTTGTGTGTTTCGCTTTTCAAGAAATACTGCCTCACTTTCAGTTAACGCTCAACTATCATCAGTTTGAGATTCTGGCTGCCAATGGTGGAGCCCAAAGCAGACTCACTCACTCTATTTCCACGGCAGTATCCTTCGATCATCAAATTAGCCCTGTAATTAGCGCTTAACTGTCCCCATGAGAAAGAATTAACACTGCATGAATTGCGGGTTCAAATGCAGACTCTTAATCAACAACAACAACGACGCTGGAAAGCGACTAATGCTTCTCCTTTCCTGATCTCAACATGAACAATATGTATATATAATAACCTTCTCAAGTGGTGCCATGTTTAGTAATATTTACATTGTGCAAGAGCTTAGATATTCTGGTGTTGGCCAGAGATGGTTTAGCTCTGTTCTGCCTCCCAGTGCATTTACTGTCTAATATAGGTACATGCAAGTTATGCAGGTAAATATGTGTTTTAAAAAAAAAAAAAATCACATCACAGCTTTTTGCATGTGTGTTTGTATTATTCAAAAATAAACATATCGCTGGGCCTGGTCAGACAGTAATGTTGACTGTGTCCTACACATTTACATTCCTGTTTAAACAAGACGAAAGCTCAGTTAGTGGCTACAAGAGGCTGCAGTGTTGGTTACACCCCACACGACCGTGGAAAGGAACAATCCAGACAATTCCACCGTTGCTGCTCTTAGGGCCTCAGGAGAGATGTGCCACATAAGTCACGGGGTCCTCAATATTAAACAGTTTGTTCGTGTTGGAGAATCAATGTGTTCCAGACATTTAAAAGCAGTTTTCCCTATAGCTTATAAGTTTCGTGTGCAGAGGTGACAGTCAGACCTGAGGGCGATGCCTGAGGAAAGGTCAAGGGGTCCCCATAAACAGCATTCATTCTCCAGAGACCGTTGACATTTCATGGAAATCTGTCCAGTAGCTGTTTATAGCCTATATGAAAATAGCGCTTATAGCACTTAACGTTGTCAACTTCACTTTGTCAGAGTTTATTGAACAATGTTAGAATTATTTCCCTTGCTGTTTCTCACAGCCGGGGAGGAGAGGTAGCGGGGAGGGGCTGGAGGGCTGAAGGCATTAGAGGGCCTGCAGGTGATGGGATTTGGAATCGGGTGAGGAAGTAACACAGAGAGCCCTAAATCCTTTACCTATAGATTACACTGGGGCTAAGTGAGTAAAAGAGGATTTTTGGATTTGGCTGTACTGACCTTTTATTGGAACACATCAAAACAGCTTGTTATTTATTAGATGTTTGACAGACGACAACATTACTTTGCCACTGGCGAGAGAAACAAAAGAGGAATTGAAGAAGAGGAAAGATCGCCAGCTCTACACACACACAGACACGCACACACTCACAGGAGGATTGATTTCTGCCCGTGTGCCAGGGTATCAGTATGGCCGCCATGGTGCGTGGCTCCACTGAGTGTGACGCAGCAGCTCAGCCACATCAAAGCTTCAGACTCCAAATCTCACGCTGGCCGCACACCGGCTGGCTGACCGCGCGGACGGACCGTGCTCTGGGAAATGGTGTTTTTCATCAACACCCAATCAGAGGCAGCTGTCGGGCGGAACAGAGGGCCATGCTGCGAAGAAACGCTGATAAAGACATTGACACAGAGACTGGAGTGTGTGGCTTGTGGGTAAACAAACGCACACAAAGCAGCTAGACCCAAACTCACTCCATTCTTCTCCCTTTCTCTGTCAGTCTGCCTGTAACACACACCTCTACTGTGGCCCATTAATTGTGGTTTATATGGCCGTTGAAACCACCTCATGAGACACACACACACACAAGCAGCTGTCCTAACCTGACCTTGTCAGGTTGACTTTAGCCTGGCGTGAAAAACCGAAGCCATCGCATTCATTTCGAATGGGACCCATTTCGCGGCGTAGCTGGGCTGCTCGTGCAGGGGCTCTGGCTAAAAGGAAAGCGGGGCTTTCCGGAGAAAAGGTGGAATCTGGCTCCTCTTTTGCCTCGGTACGGTGTCATCCAGCAAGGCCCCGTGTTGCTAAATTGCATTCGTGCTAGTGCACCTTCCGGGTGGATTACTTAGTAACACGAATGCCATATTTCTGCTGTTTATCTCACGATCGTCACAACATATGATAGATTGCCACTGTCATGACTTTCCAGGGTTATTAGAAATTACGTGCGTGTTGTGGCATCTGAGAAGCCTTCTAATTCACACATTTTTCTCAAACCAGATTGCCAGAGGTAACACTCTTCCACCAATGCGGCCTCTTGTGTGGTTTTTCACGCAGGACTGAGTTCTGAGAGCTCGCTTCCTTTGCTCAGTGGCTGTATTAACAGACCGGCTAACAGAGCCAGCACTCAGCCTTGCTGCTGATTTGTCCCGGTGGTCATATGACGTCTGACCTGATGGCTCGTGGCTGATCGGTGATTGGATCCCTTTATATACTGTTGCCTGTAGTGAAGGTTGCTCTACAGCTGCAGAAACGTTATGGCATCAGATATTTGATTTGTTTGACAGATTCTGAAATGTGTCACACCTCTAGTGTCATTTTTACAAACATTGCGATGGCATGTCACACTGCTGACCGGTCGGAGCGAGGACAACAAACAGTAGCTCAAATGAGAGATGTTTTGAACGACTAGACCTTTCGACAGATTGACCTCGGGGCTCCTTGTGTGTCTGTTTTTTCGTGATCCTGGATGGATGCAGTCGGAGGGGCTGAGGTGTGTTCAGGAGGATGATGGGCAACACCTGAAACAACGCCTCCTGATTGCTAGCTTACGTAAGAGGGCTGGATATGTCAGTTCTCTCTCTCTCCTCCCAGCAGGCACTATTTTTGGGTTCGGTTGCGTGTTTGGGTTTTCGTTTGTTACTTTTATTTTACTTTATCCTTTGCATACACTTCACTCTCACACACTCAGGCACTCCTCTCACTACCGACAAAATGGACCCACATATCTCCCAGTAAATTTCTGTATTGTCTGATATTAGTTAAATGGATTTGTTTTACTTGACCCTTGATTCTCGGTGTGGTCTCCTTGGTTTCGTCTCGAATTTGAGCTGGTTCATGACGCCTGGTGGCAGCGCTGTAGTTTCTCCTGTGTAAGAGGTGACATTTTCAGGCCCGATTCTTTGTGAAGTCGCAGGGTATTTCATAGGTTTGACAGCTTTAAAGGAAATTCACTGAGCAAAAAGTGAGGGAAGGAAAGGCAATTGGATCCACTGTCTTAGTTTCACAGACGTTTTGTCATCTCATCTTTCATTCCTCAGTTCAGAGCTAATGAAGCATGTTGGATAAGTGGCAAAACATATTTAAAGGTAAAACCTTAAATCCAGTTGCCTTTGACTTTGTATGTCTAGATACTGTTTCCCTTGGATTCCTGAGTGTGTTCATAGGCATAAATGACAAGTTGTATAAATGTAACTATGTGGAGTGTCACCAAAGAGTATTTGAAACTGAAATCCGTGCCACCGGTGTGCTTTGAATACATCATATATAATTATAAATTGTAATAAATAGGATTGATTGGTTACCAGTCAAATTCTCGGATAAAAGCCAGACCTCAGGTGTTACTCTGGTGCTGCAGTGTAAAGACCGAGCATGTAGCTGTAGAAGCAGCAGCAGTAGAGATCCAGTGGGTTAACCAGTGGATCGGTCCGTGTGGCTGAAAGATTTTCTTCCAGTTGGTTTGATTCAAAACTACAGTGAGCGGCTGTTTTGAATTACTGAGCCCTTTCTTTAAATGAAACGATATATTTGTGAGGTGTTTTATTTATTTAAGACCAATGTCCTCAGTAGGAACCAACTTGGAGCTGAGAACGACAGACATAGTAGGAAAGTCATCAAGTGTTGAGAGAGAATGGGATTTGTCGCCAATAGGAAAAACTACGGAACAATGCCAGACTTATCCTTTAAAGTATCATTTTGCAGAGTATTCTTCTATTGTGACACTGAGGCCAATAAACCAACATAAGTAACAGCTACACTGACAAAGAAAATATGTTTGGATAAGATAAATGTGTTATTGGTTTTGGTCTCTGTACAGATCTTGTTGATTAGAAATAAAGATATGACAAAACACCAGGCTCATCCTTTAAATCCAGTGAGCAGTATCAGACAAAGTGTTTCTGATGCTCTGATGAACAGTCAATGTCTTTCCTCTTCAGTGATTTCAAAGCAATGATATCTCATGTTTCCATTGTGCCGCTGCACTGACTGAGCCGGACTGTGCAATTCCGATGACGTTTTATGAATGTTTCATCACCGAGACGACTGATCAGATGTACAGGAGCTCTTAAGAGAGGTAGGACCTCTATCCAAGCCAGACCGCCAGGAGAGAATGAGGTTAAAATGAAAATGATTAAAATATCAAATATTAAAACATGAAGTTACAAGGAGGAAAGAAAAGAGAAAGGGGAGAGCAGAGCGAATTAAAGAGAGGTGAAAAGGATAGAGGAAGCTGGATTAGCTCCGGACGCCACGGAGAAATGCTCTGCCTGAGGCTCGGTGCAGTTAGGATGCAGTCATGTCTCCGTCTCGGTGTGGAGCTTGTTCGCACACCGCGCGCGTGTTGGCACACATTGTTCTTCGGTTGTTCATCCTTTTGAGAGCCAGAGTTGTGTAGTAGTGTTGACTTTAAGGAGCGCTACGATCAATCTGCACATCCAGATCAGCCTATGGGTAGTGAGGACTGCGACTCATCCTGTAGAAACAGTCGCGTTGTGTCTTTCGTGGCTCTGGCGGAGCTTTGTCAAGTTTGAGAAAGGACCCCTCGATGATGTCCTGGGGCGGTTATCAGGGATGATGTGCGTTTATAATAGAAATGCTGTGTTACAAACTGCAGGTGTGGACTCTGAGAGACGATTTACGGGGGGGTCTAATAAAAAAAAAGAAAAAAAAAGACCTTGTTTTAGGTCGTTTTCAAACTTGGCTTGTTTAGTCCTGTTGGACTGGACTCTGGTTCATTTTCCCCCTAGGTAGGATTCATTTGGGCAGATCTGAATACAGCAATCATACTCAGGTCCGGACTATACAACCATACTAAGACCCTTTAGAGGAAGTGGTCCTGGTCCAGTCCCAATGAAATTCACTAGCTGTGTTTGTTGTGGGAACGTGGTCCCACCTTAACATGACCTTATATTTCCCTGCGATTTTCCCCTCTATCACTATCAGATAACACATGTAGTTCTCAACACGAAGGTCCAACCGACAGTTTAAACCCTGCTCCGCACAGAGAGGAATGAAATTCTGATGGACAACTACTGAAAGACGGCAGATGACTTGGCGTCGGCTTCCTCACTGACATCTAGACCTCTGTCAGTTGGTCACCTTATCTCATACTGAATAACTAATGTGGCTTCGTTTGTTATTAAAAAGCTATTTCTTTTAATATTCTGCTTCCTGCTCGTCGAGTCACTTCTTCCTGCTCGTCGAGTCACTTTTAACTGAACCAAAAGTGTCTTTTGTAAGGAGCAGTATGTCAGTTTTCTCCTGTTAATCCTCTAAAGCTCTATTTTAACTATTTTATCTATCTTATTTTGAGATTAGGGAATTTAGGGCTGCTTCCCTTAAACTCCCCCTGGGGAGGAGTGAGGAGTCAAAGCAAGGATCCATAATGGAAGAGAGAGATTCAGGGGTAAAGATGTAAAGAGGGGGAAATAAAGATGAAAAGATGAAAAAGAAGAAACTGTGTTGGGGAGGAAAGGAATTAAAGCCAGGGCTCTGACGTGATTTCTCTCCGCTACTCGCAGCCTCGCCACTGAACATATGTCCATACATATCTGCGATCTGTTAGGGATGAGGAGTCAGATCCCCCTCGCGAGGCAGAGATCCAGCCTCAGGGAGAACTCACCCAACATTTAAGTATTATCTCTGAGTGACTGTGGTGTTTGTAAGGAGACATGTTTTTTGGTAGAGCTTTTTATTTCAAGAAGTTCAGAGTCTTTCATGGCAAAGAAGTAGAAGAACATAGCTAAATGCATTCACGAGTCAAATTTGGAACAAACTGTGTCATTAGCCTACTGAAACAGACTTAGATGGGAGACTTAAGACAAGGAAACACTGCAATATGCACTGACATTTCTTCAGCTGTTTGGTCCCTCAGCACTGTTATCCCAGCAGCATTTTCCCAGTCTGAAGTCTTTGTCACGGAAATGTTTACCAGTACGAATCCAGTTATAAAGATCAGTTAAATGTCTGCATTGCCATGAAATTTGGTTTCTGCAGGTGAAGAGACTGATTCTGAGAGAGCTGAGCAGAACCAGTCTCCACATATGAAGAGTTTGGTGTCACTATGATGCATATCAACGGAATTTGCATAGATTTGCCATATTGTCGTATTTATCATGAGGAAAATATCCTCATTAATAGCATGATGAGGACTTTAACCGTATCACCAAACACTTCAGCAAGGACTTGTCTAACTCTCCCTAAACAACCCTGGGACCAATCCCGAGCACAGTGCCCGACGATCTTCACGTTAGCCCGAAGGTGAACTGAGTGCTCAAATCCTCGTGTCTTTAAACTCTCATGTAAGTTTAAATGATTGATCCAGTGACTATTTTGAGCCCAGCTCATTTGCATGGCACTCCTTCTCGTGGCCTCTGTAATTTGTTTTTAATTACAACGGAAATGAATGGCTACCTCTCTGTCAATTGAACTCCGCTGTCAAATGGCCCCCGTTCACCCCTCATTGGGCTAAACCCTCCAAGAGGATTAAACCAGTCTGAAAGCCACTTAGAGAACCTCATGTTGCTTCATACATATTTAAGGATGCACAACGCAAGACAAAACGTTGTTAGGCAACGGCTCATTGGTTCTGAGCTCGTTACCTCTCTGCTTGTTGTGTCTCCGTAGGAAGCGGTGGTTCCTCTGATTCACTCTGAGGCTTTGGCAGGCCCCCTTTTTGGGAACTTCACTCAAGAGTTTTCACATACAAGTAGCAGAAAGCTCAGAAAGTTTCCGTAAAGTATGTTGTGCACTTGTAAAATTTGGACTTTTCACCCTAACTGTAACTTGTTGACATGTTCACGAGCCTTTGGTTTTGATTTAGGCTTGTGTGGTGTGTGGTTGCTCCGTTCTGGTGTTTCGGCATCAGGAGACTTAACTCAGAGATGAATCATGCAAAAAACATGATCCAAAGTGATATTTATCAGAGAAAGAAGAGAAGTTGGATTGATTGGAAGGTTTTTTTGAAGAGAAAAATCAATTTTTATGTCATCTGTTACAGCAGGAGGTCACTTAGCAGTGGGTTTGAGTAGCCCTTGACTGAAACTTGTGTTTCCCAGAACATCTCACTTGAGAGACAGACAAAGCTATCCAAGCTAAGGTTGTAACAATCACCTCACCGCATCAGTTAACTGAATATAATAATGCTAAAACACACTGGTCTGAAAAGCATCAGCATTGATTCTGAAATTGTAAAGAATATGTTTTTCTATTTCATGGACTAAACATTCAAACAAAATGGGCTTTTAAAATGAAACCCAGTGTCCTAAACCTGCCCATCTTGCTTTTGTCTCTCTCCCTGTTTTGTTTTCTCTTTATTAACCTCAGTGCTTTTAAAGTGTGTGAGTGGTCATGTTTGAAGTCATGCTGTTTGTATTCGAGTCCTTATTGAATGAGGATTTCAGGAGGCCTGTGTATTTTTGGAGTCATATTTTGTGGACAACTGCTGCCTCCACATGTAGACCACTGATGTCCTCTCTCTCTCTCTCTCTCTCTCTGTCTCTATGTCTCTCTCTGTCTGTCTCTCTGTCTGTGGCCATCAAGCCTGAGTTTCTGACGTCGTAATCCATAGAGACCGACAAATGTCAAGCTAACCCCTTGAATCCCAGAAGACACACCTGTCCCCGTACTTTGTGTGCTTTTTGTGCAGTTGTCTAGGACTAGTTCTCTTGGTTTGGGTCAGGCCCCTTAGTTCCAATCAAGGGAAATCTTAAAGGATAACATTGGAAATGCTCAACGTTTTTCTTATTGTCAACAAATTCCCTTCAAAAGACCAAAATCAGCAGTATGTTTGTCCGTGTCTCGGTACATTTCAACTATACACAACGTGTTTGCGACACTCAGCTCCATGCATTGGTTCCGGCTGAGGAGGTAAAGCTTTTGAAATGTGTCACAAAAGTATAGTTTTGTTATTTAAATCAATTCCTAAAACAGCTGCTCACTGTAGTTTTTATCAAAAGTTGTATAAGTGAGTATTTCGGGCAGCAGGACGGCGTGTGTGGTACGGAGTTAAAATGCCCTTAAACTACAGTGTGTGTGTGTGTGTGTGTGTGTGTGTGTGTGTGTGTGTGTTCATTTTGATGCAGGAACATGTCACCCAGTGCAACAGTGCGGCTCACCGGTCGGGAGCTCTACGGCTCAGAGGAGTGACGATGATGTTTTAGTCAGTAGTGTTTTTCCAACTTTGTGTCCCTGGTTCAAAATGACAGTGCCCGCATGCCCAGAGCCAGCTCCATATAGAAACCGGGAACTTCCCCGCCGCCGGCAACCGGAAGGGTGGAGGCTGTTAGAGCGGGACATTAAGTCCAACATATTGGAGTAATGCCTGGGTGTCCATGTACATGTAGTGTGTGTTTGTATATCATTAAGTAGCTCCAACTCTTATGTTTAATACTTTTTCAACGTAAGAATTATTCTGCTGGCCCGTGTTTTAAGCCTCCCCGGAAAGGAATGTCAGCTAAATGTCAGCGTAAATTGCTTTTGGTCCCTGTGTTCTCATCTGTAACTTGATGTCTCTCTCTCTCTCTCTCTCTCTCTCTCTCTCTCTCTCTCTCTCTCTCTCTCTCTCTCTCTCTCTCTCTCTCTCTCTCTCTCTCTCTCTCTCTCTCTCTCTCTCTCTCTCTCTCTCTCTCTCTCTCTCTCTCTCTCTCTCTCTCTCTCTCTCTCTCTCTCTCTCTCTCTCTCTCTCTCTCTCTCTCTCTCTCTCTCTCTCTCTCTCTCTCTCTCTCTCTCTCTCTCTCTCTCTGTCTCTCTCTCTCTCTCTCTGTCTCTCTCTCTGTCTCTCTCTCTCTCTCTCTCTCTCTCTCTCTCTCTCTCTCTCTCTCTCTCTCTCTCTCTCTCTCTCTCTCTCTCTCTCTCTCTCTCTCTCTCTCTCTCTCTCTCTCTCTCTCTCTCTCTCTCTCTCTCTCTCTCTCTCTCTCTCTCTCTCTCTCTCTCTCTCTCTCTCTCTCTCTCTCTCTCTCTCTCTCTCTCTCTCTCTGTCTCTCTCTCTCTCTCACTCTCTCTCTCTCTCTCTCTCTCTCTCTCTCTCTCTCTCTCTCTCTCTCTCTCTCTCTCTCTCTCTCTCTCTCTCTCTCTCTCTCTCTCTATCT